>NW_010100451.1:18780-23788 GCF_000699245.1 Pterocles gutturalis | reverse complement strand
CGGAGGTGTGAGTACTGTTAAACCATGATTAGCACAAAACTCTATAAATGGTAGCTCCTTCGTGCAGGGGCCGTGCAGGCCGCTGCTGCGGGGCGTTAACTCTCCCCTCCCAGCCAGGGCTGCGGGATGTTGACCGGTGTTCCTGCGCAGCCACACGCCTCCGGGTGCTTTCGTGCTCTGAAATCAACTTTACGTGGGAATTTCAAATGAAGGGAAGGATTTGAGCTTTTTATGGCCCATGGTCAGTGTTTTTAATCTAATGTTGTTTTATTGTTATTGTTCTTTTTCCGCAGCGATGGAAGAGAGTCCCATCGTGACGTCCAAGCAGCGAGAGGAGGTGGTGCACGGGGTCCTGACGGAGGTGGTGTGCACGGCGTTCTCCAACTCCGTCCTCGTCGTCGTCACGCAGTACGGCAAGCTGGGGACCATCGTCTACGTGGACCCCAACACAATCGGTGACAACGTGGGCAGGCCCTCGCTCACCACAAAGGTGCTGCTGGGCAAGGATGAGGTGAGAGCGGATGCACAGCGCACAGGGAGCAAGGATAAGGGGGCAATGCGGTAGGTGGGGCTGTGCAAGCTGACAGGGAGTTGATGAATCACAGCAGTTAACGATTGTTTGCACAGTGGTAAGATTAATTCTAAAATATCTTCTGAGGGAAGAGGGGATCATCAGAAAAGTATGCGTTCTCATCTGCTCTTTGACATAACAAAAGTTAAACTAACTGTGAGTGGTTTGGGGATCTGTTATTTTCTGTCCTGCAGGATACGGATTGCTTCGCCATGTTTATAGAAGGTTTGATAAAGCTCCAGTTGATTTAAGGGTTGCAAGATCAAACATGCAGCCTTTGATAACCTTTTGTAGGTGTCTGTTCCAGTGAGTTTGTTTTCTTTTTCAAGTCCATTTTCTCGCCCTCCCCCCATCTGTACCAGCCCCATAATGGACTTTAGTTGCCCTCTCCCGAGTGTGCCTGCCAGTGCTTACCCTTGATAAAGTTTTTTTGTTTTGCTTCAGCAAAATTAGTTTTTATCAGCCATTTCACAAAGCTGGAGAGAAAGCAGAGGAAAATGTATTTTGCAAAGCATCAACTAGTCAGGCGTTAAAACAGAAAGTTATAGAGCTACAAGATTATGAGGCTTTCTGTCAGGGTTGGAGCTATCAAATATTACCTGCTAGCCTTAACTAGAAAAAATAGCAACACAAGTTCCTGATTCTGTCCACGGCTTCCCCTTATGGAGTTCTCATTCTTCAGCAGTAGCCTTCCTTCACTGGATGGGAGATGCTTTGCTTTCCCTGGTGTGGTATCTGCTAATCCTGACCACCTCCACGCCCAGGCTGGTTTTGTGTTTTATTTGGAAATGGGAAGTGTCTTTTTTTTACTCTGTTATGTAGTATTTTATATCAGTTTACCAATTTAATTGAACTAAACTTTAAGAAAAGGCTTTCACTAGTTTGCTGCCTTCCAGCTTGTCACTGTTAACATCCCCATTTGGGATGGTGAACACGTCCAAACCACATTGGTAGCTAAAATCAAGTAAACTCATCCTTCTGATAAATACGTAACTGTGGGTGTAAATAAAACCAACTTGGATGTTCCTGTTAAAGAAACCTCATTAAGAAGATGAAATCCCTTTTCTTCTGTCCTTCAGCCTCACTACTTATTTCTGGTTTTCATTATTCTGTTAAAATAAAAAACATGTATTTTACACATGGCGTGTGACGACTGTGTATGTAACACCCTTTTGGGGTCTCTAGGAATTGCAAAAATAACAGTCTTTTTTTCCAGAGTTTGTCAGCGGAACATACCCTCTTCGGCAACAAGTTTTTAAAATAAAATTGGACTTGGAGACTTCTTCAGAAATCTGGCTATGATGGAAATAGAGGCATTTTGATCAGTGGCATTTCATATAATTTGATATTTGGTGACATAGTTTGGGAAGATTAGCGGAAGGAAAGATTCTCTGTACCAACTTCCTAAGTTTTCCCAACCCATTGAAAACTCGATTCAAGTGCAGCTCCAGTTAAGTTGTTTCAGGGTGGTTTGGGTGGCTGTCACTCATGGGTCCAAACTCTTCCTTTTTAAGCTGGTTGAGAAGGTGCTTTCTAAAGTTCCCCGTACCATGGCTTTGATGAGCCAAACTGCGTGTCTGTTCCCAGTCACACTGGAACCGCTCAGCAGCTGAGCGCTCAGTCTGAGTCCAGTATCAACAGGTTCTCAACGTGCACCGTGTCATCGCAGCACTCTTCCTCTCCTAACTCGTGTGGGAGGGCTCTCCCAGCTGTAAGTGTACATCTGTATACCTTTGCTTTTCAGCCCCTTGTCCATGTTTGTGCCAAAAACCTGGTGGCGTTCGTGTCTCAGGAAGCTGGGAACAAACCCGTTCTTCTTGCCATGGCTTTAAAGGACAAGACCATGGAAGGAATACAAGCTCTACGGGAAGTGATCCGAAGTTGCCAAGTGTGGTGAAGTTGTGCCATCTGGATTCAAGGAAATGATCTTGAGTCCATGACTCATCACCACTTATTTAAAAGGACAAGAAATGAAAATGATGGAATATCTTTGTGCTGGTTTGGGACATACTGAGGAATTTAATGAATTTTTCTCTACTGTGTAGAACATTTTTGGGTTTTGTTGCTGTGACAGGTTTGCAGCCCATATAGTCAGTGATGAGATGAGAACAATTGTCTCAACATACAAGAGAAGTATTATTTTTATCACATTGGGTGGGATGTATATTTGGGAAATGGCATGGCTCTGTGTTTGTGTCCTGAAGAGCGATAGATGCCAAGCTCTGTAGCTACGTTGTACCGCAAAGGGGGAACACCCAGTGCAGAGTGAATAAAAGAAACATTGACAAATCTAATTTTACCTGTTTTCTTTTTTGCTCTCTGAAATTCACTTCAATTGAAATACAAGCCACAGTAACAAATCAACAGCAGTTGCATAATAGGAAAGATTTTCATGCTTGTTTTTAAGGAAATGAGTCCTATATGACTGTTTGTCCTTACGTCAGTCCCTTTCATGATATACTCTGAATCCATTTTCCACTTTCACTCCAATTTTAAAGAGAGATAGATAATTATGCTCTGCAAATTTCATGAAAGCTGATGCCAAGGTGGAAGACAGGAACCCAAATTGGTGGTGAGAAAAAGTCAAAATAACAGCTGCTTATGAATTACCTGGCACCGGCACATTGGAGAGGCAGCACGTATGTAGCTTGGGGGGGCAAGCTGTCCCTCTCCCAAAGCACCTGTCGTAGGAGATGTGGGGACAGAAGGGTTTGGGGGGGGTCACACGGGGGTGTTTCTCCCAAGTCCATTGAAAAAAGTGTTAGATGAAGTCATACAAGTTGATGCAATGCTTAATAGCCAAACTTTTGTCATTTGCGTGGAAAGCACGTTTGTTCTTGTAACAAATAACAGCAAGTAGTAAATTTTTAAGTGAGCTGTTAAACACTTCTGTCACTTATGAACTTGACCAAGCAGACAGAGGCCAGGTCTTGGATCCTGGGCAGGGAAGACCTGTGCTGTGTAAAGACCTGCTGTTACCAGCAGTATCAGCACAGAGCCTGTGCCTGCCCTACGTAGATCCAGTTGGTGGGTCATTTCTGTTGCTAAAAAATCCCCTAAAAGCAGAAAATGCATTTTGAAATTACTCTTTTCTCTGAGGTAAGGGTTATTTACAGTATTTAAAGGATTATGAGAAATGAAACTTTTAAAAAGTACATCCAAACACTGCAGGCTTGCAGCTGCCCCTGACAAGAAATTTTGTCTAAAAATAATTTTCCGAACTGTGCTTCCAAGAATCAAAAATTTGCATCTGTCAGAACTCCAAATTTTCCTTCTTTTACACTTTTTTTTTTTTTTTCTAGGAGGGCTGAGAGAGGCATGTGGAATTTGTTAATGTCAGTCCTGGTTTCCTAGTAGGGATTCTTTCCCAACACAAAATTTAATATATTTCCCAAATCCTGGTGCTCTCATAGTGTCTGTAGCTCCAGCAACTTGTGGAAGCTATAAATTAATTAGCAAGTTGAATGTAAGTCACATCTTTCGCCGTAGTGATATGGTAGCATACTACCGCTATGCCCTGACAACTTGAGTGTTACTACCTAAGAGCCAGTCACGAGTTATCCACCTTAATTTCCTGGTTCTGTGTGCCACCAGGACTGCACAGGGTGGCAGGTAGAGAAAGGACATGGAGCTCTCTCCCGTTTGATGCTCAGAGCCAGGACAGACTTACCTTCTTACCTTTCCCATGGGTGGTAAACTAGACGACAGCAAATTGGTCCTTTGACTTACTGGTCCTTCGACTTTGCTCCTCTCTGCTCTGCAGTAAACCAAGGGGAAGGCCTGCCCCCAAAACCAGCTACAAGTCTGCCAGGGCCACCAGCTGTCCTCCAGGCAAGCATTAATTCCCAATTGCACAAAAACCTGCCTTTGCCGCCCAAGCAGAGCTCTCACCCGTGGCCGCCGGACGTGCACCGTTCTGGGGGCAGCGGTGTTGGGCTCCACCGTGGTTTTCCACCAGTGTTTGCTTTCCGGGCGTGGGTGCTGAGTGTGACGGACTGGAAAGGTAAGTTCAGTAGCTTTTCCACAGGAGGCAAAACCCGACCTGCTGCTCCAGCTCCCGCAGGGTGCAGCGATCCTCGCCAGCGGGCGGGCAGGGCTGGGAGGGTGCCCGGAGGAGGAGTCTCCCGCGGGTGCAGGTGGAGGAGGGCACAGGGGATGCGGAGGCAGGTGCACGGCAGCCAGACCCGCTCCTGGAGGAGCCCCGCAGGGTGAGTGGGGCCCTGGGGGGGTGTGCAGCAGCTGGGGGCCCCCCCCCACAGAGCAGAGGTGTCCCCAGCCATCGGTCGTGGGCACCAGCGGGAGCTGCTGGGAGGGCAGAGCCTGCTGCGAGAGTCCTGTGCGTGCTGCGAGAGTCCTGTGCGTGCGTCACCTGCTCCTTCAGATGGACTTTCAGGAGGGCTTGGTGCTGCCCTGCCTTTATAGCCATGTGCTGTAGGT
>NW_010100451.1:0-18742 GCF_000699245.1 Pterocles gutturalis | reverse complement strand
TTGATCAGGTGAAAGCCCCATGTCCCGGCTTTTTCTGAAAGCAATCAGGAGGAAGGGCAGGTGTCCTGTGCTGATGGGGGGGGAATCCCTGGGGTGGGGCTCAGGGATTTCTCCCCCTTTACTGGGGTGCACAACCAGAGTGCAGAGACACTGTTGGGGGGCTGCAGAGGCTCGTCTTTCCTGTCTGACCACCCCAGCACCACGGGGGCTGCCACCAAGGTGGGGATTTGTCCCAAGTGCTTTGGGACACCGGGAGAGATGTGAGCTGGGAGCCAGGGCTCTGGCAGCCTGCAGTTGGAGGGGAATCCCTGGCAAAGCGAACAGCCCCGTTTGCAGGTGGCCTGCCTGAACACAGGTTTCGCTGCTCGGTTTATTTTCCACTCAGTGCTCACTTAGCATCTCTAATATCCCAGGGAGTGAGTGTAACAGGTACACACCTGTGTGTGGCAGGGATCTGCAAGGTGTCCAAAAACAGCCAGACTGGATGTGGCACTGGCACAATCCCGCCGAGGAGCTGAGTTTTGCAGCTAATACTATTCTCTGTGTCTTCTCGCCACCTTTGTTTTGGAAGCAAATGGCCCCCTCGCTGCATTGAATTGCCCGGCTACCTTGCATAGCTGGGATCTAATTACCTCTGGAGCTGGGAGCCCAGTCTCCAAGTGGCACTGAGGCTTTTGTTTTTAATGACTTGCTCAGCCGCCTTCAGAGTGTGACAATGTAGGGGAGCCTGCCAGGACGGGCTGCTGGTGCCACCGTGCTCGTACCGCGATGGCTCACCGTGCTCGTACCGCGATGGCTGCAGCCGGGCTGGGAAAGCTCATGGGAGTCAGGATGGCTCAGGCCAAGCATCCATGGCACAGTGCCTGGTCAAAAACACAATAAATGGGTCTAGTGATGAGCACAGCTCTCTGCGATGTCCTGGGAAGCAAGATGGTTTGCATCCTCCTCTATCGTGATGCTTGGGCAGAGGGAAAGTGTGACAGCCCCAGCCTGCGGCAGGGCAGCCCCCAGAAAGAGCGAGGAGCGGTGGGGAATGGTGCACAGCCGGGCTCTCGCCTCCCTCCCCGTGCCGCGAGCTATCTCTGGCCTCCTGTTAATGTTTACAAGGCAGGTCTGTCCAAAGACCAGATCCCTCCTCGGTTCTCCGTGGGATCCTGCTTCCTGCTGGGACAGGGCTGTGGGGCTGTCACGGGGAGGAAAAACCCAACTCCCCCCCAGTGCCTGCGTAACACTATTGGCCCCGCTCTCCCTCCGGCCATCTCCAGCTTCCCCGCTCGCGGGCGCAGGTACGCGGGGTGAGCTCCTGGGACATCGCCAGCACACCACTGCCCCGGGCATCTCCGTTTACAGGCAGCTCCTGCCAGGTGGAGGGGGGGGAAAGGTATTTTTAGGGCTGTTGATCTGACACCAGCTGAGTTTCCTCTCCTCTGAGGCTGGGGTTCGAGGAAAGGGCAGGGGAGGAAGCCATCGGGTGAGCTTTGTTCTGTTTTCTGTGTTTAATTGGACCAAGGTCACTCCCTACCACTTTTATCTGTGGCAGATATTTTCTTGCTTCTCACTAGTTCATGTTTACAGTTTTTTCCCTCAGGCAATAGTTACCCAGCAGCTAAAATCTTTGTCTATTAACAATGAACCAAGAAGCATCTATATTGTTGGAGCTGTGCTCACAGGTTGTTGATGGTTTTTATTTTTTTAAACCACTATTGTTATACTTGGGGAAAAAGCAGCTTTCCACAGATTACAGCAAGAGAGGCCAAACATGGCAGTTTATGCATCTGTTGGCCTTGAGATATGAAGCTGCCCTATAAATAAGAGCATATTATTAGGCTGGTCCTTGCTGTCTGGAGGCACAGGGTACACAGTGCCCCTACGCTGGGCTTCAAGGAGGGCTGACGTGCTGGGGAGATGCTGGAGCGCTTCAGCATCCCCAAAGGGCAGCAGCTCTGCCTGCGGTGTGGCAGGATTGCTCCCGTGTGATTAATTCGGGTGCGGGACGGAGCGCTGGCTGCCCTTCAGGTCTTGGGGTTGGTGTTGCTGGCACACCCTCACGATTCCAAAATGGCCAAGGCGAGTCAAACACCCTGGGTGATGCCAAACCTCCAGCCCTGGGGTTTGCCCCCAGCAGGCTATGCACAAGGAAAGGAGACAAATCTGGTGGGGGGGACACCACAGGGATCCCCATGTTTTCTGGGCTCCCAAGGAGGACATCAATGTCCTGATGGCTTGTTGGTACAGGGCTTGTTCTTATCATGGGTGAGGGATGAGTTTAACCCTTAAGTTTGTGGTTCCTGATGGAAAAGGGTCACAAATGTGAGCTCACGGGGGCACAAGTGCAGGCAGGACTTTCCTTTTCAAGCGGTATCGTGACACCTGAGGAAAGAAGGAGCAAGGCAGGGAAGGAGAAACATGTGTTTTGGGGGACACGAGGACCGCATGCACCTCCTTGGAGAAAAGAGGGTCTGCTCTTGGAGGACCTTTGAATTTTCCTGCTGGGAGAAGCAGACCAAAGCATGGTGAATAGGCTGGTTGGGTGAGGGACATCTTGGACAAAGCCTGGGGAGGAGATAAACCTCACAGGAGGTTTGTCCATACTGTGTGGGCTGGGAAACCTGCTGGGACCTTCCCCTTCACCAGCTTACCTCGGTCCTGCCTTCCTGTGCCGCTCCCCTTGCCTCTCCCTCCCTGCAGATGAGTAATGCCACACGTGCCTTGCCCTCTCCGATGGCACCTGGCACGCTGGGGACCGGCACAGTGTCCAGGCTGGCCTCAGCCCCCTCATCCCTGGCCCTCACCCTGGCCACAACTGCCCACAACGATTCTGAGGATGGCCAGCAGCTTTTCCTGACCACAACAACAGCGCACGTCATCTCTGGCATCTTCGTGTGGTCAGCGCTCATCGTCACCTTCCACCAGGTACGGCATGGAGCGGAGATGGGGCTCAGTGCTGGGACTGACACAAAGGCAAATTTATTGATTGCCCCAAGTTCATTGGAAATCCCTCACCTCTGGGTGGATATTTCCTCCTGTTGCTGCCCAGAGGAGATATCTCCACTGTCAGGAGCCTGGTGCTGGCAGCCTGGGAGGGTGGACTTTGCCCACGCGCTCCCGGGAGAGGCTGCAGGGCATCAGCACTGCCCGGTGGCAACACCCAGCAGGGTTTCTCATCCAGCACACCGGGGTCTGTGGCTTTGGGGTGTGTGCCGCCAGCTGCCTGGGAACATACTGCCGGTGGACATGTTTTTGGGCGCTGTGCAGATCCATGCTGCTGAAGGCAGCCCTGGGACAAATTGGTGCCTCTGAGCACTGGGATGGGGCTGCACATGGGCTGGCATGGAGGAGGGCATGCTCCCCGCACAGCGCCGGTGAAGGGACCCAATTTCTATGTGTTTTCATGGAAGGGATTGCCCCGGGGACTGGGATGGAGCCTGTCTCATGCCTGTTCACTGTGATGGGGCTGTGGTGGAACGCTGGCAGTGCTCTTACCCCCAGGAGGAGGGCTGACATGGGACGAGCCTCCTGCAGCCCTGTGGGCACCTCTGGTTCCCCTCCTGACCGGTGGTAGCCACAGCTCTGCACGCTGGACACTTTGCAGATCTACACACACCTGAGGAATTACACCATTCCCAAGGAGCAGCGCTACATCATCCGCATCCTCTTCATCGTGCCCATCTATGCTTTCGACTCCTGGCTCAGCCTCCTCCTCCTTGGCAGCCACCAGTACTATGTCTATTTTGACTCGGTGCGCGACTGCTATGAAGGTGAGTGAAGCCTCTCCTTGGCAGGGAGGCTGGTGGCAAAGCAGGGCTCTCATCTCACTGTCCCATGTCTCTGAAGTGTCCTGGATTGTACAAAGTGGCAAATCTCCATCTCTTTCACTTCCCATATTACCTTCCTCCGTACAGAGGTTTTCCCCATCCTTCTCCAGCAGCAGCAGGGAAGGGACGCCCCATGGACAGACACGAGCTGACGCCTTTCCATCACTTGCCTGTAGGCTCAGAGGGACCCCAGTGTCATGCCAAAAAAGGGGGGTTTTGGTTGCCTTTGGGGTAGAAATGCAGCTTCTCTAAAGCAGAAGGTAGACAGAAGTTGAGGAGTTGGGATGTTTTGAGGTGCAGGGGAAGCTCGTCAGGGTTGAGGTTGCTCTTCCTCTTTGTTGCTCTCCTCCTTGGGTAGCAGAGGGGTGTGGGCACATGTATTACTTCAGGTTTGGAGTATGTGGAAAACAAGTGATGGGGATGTCCAGGAAAACTGTCCAGGACCTGCTCCTTGCCGACCACCAGCTGCTTGTGCTGCCTCTTGGCATTTTTGAGGTTCTTCCATGCCTGGGCTTGTGGGGGTGTGTGTGGCAGCTGGCTCCACAGACACTGCTGGGATGTCCGACCGTTGCCACGTGCATGCAGGGGCTGCGTGTGCATGGAGGAGCTGCTGCATCTGCAACGAACCCTGTGCACATGGGACGGTGTGTCTGTCTCTGCTTGGAAGTCAGATGGATTTGACCTGCTGCTCCTTTTGCTGGGCTCCCACCCACCAGTGTCCCAAATTCTGATGCAATGCTGGGGTGGATAAGACACCTGAGCAGGAAGGAATGTGAAATGGAACAACCACCACCCCAGATCTCCATCAGCCCAGCTGATCGTGTCTTGCCCTTGCCTTGCCAGCTTTCGTGATTTACAGCTTCCTGAGCCTGTGCTTCGAGTACCTTGGCGGGGAGAGCACCATCATGACGGAGATCCGAGGGAAGCCCATTGCGTAAGTGCCACGAGTTCCTCAGCCCTCCACCTGCTTTCCTCATCCAGCAGCCCCAATGGCATCTCCTCGCCTTCTGCTTCCAGGTCCAGCTGTGTTTACGGGACCTGCTGCCTTCAGGGCATGTCCTACTCCATCGGGTTCCTGCGCTTCTGCAAGCAGGTGGGTGCATCAGCTCTGCTCTCCTCTGCAGCAAGGGACAAAGCTCTGCCTTGCTGCTCTCCCAAGATGCTCTTTTTGGTTGGTTTGTTGTTTTTTTTTTTCTCCTCTGAGGGAGCTCACCCAGCTCCCGGCTCCTGGCCAGCAAGCAGGGCACTGCGCTGGCTGTCCTTGCCTCTGACTCACTGCTGAGTCAGGGTCTCCTCCCACTGCGGAGCTGAGATTGCCATCTCTGTCCAGCCCCAGGTTAGCCTGGACGGCTCTCTGACTCTCCAGGGCTGTGCTGCAGGCCAAATTCTGTCACTGGTCTTTCCCAAAGCCACCCAGTCCCCCACCTCAGAGTGGCTATGCTGCCTTCCAGGAGCTGCCTTTTGGGAGCCCTGCTCCCTGCTGTCTGCAGACCTTGCGCTGGTTCACAGTTCACCCCGCAGCATCTATCACTGCTGTGGTGGAGAACTGCCCCCTCCTCTGGGTCTCTGTCCCAGGAACAGAGGGGTTGGCTCGTGTGGAGGGGCCGCGGGTGACAGGAGCGGCAGGGAGGGCGGTGGGATGTCCCTGCTGCCCCGGGTGCAGTGTGTCTCTCCCCTGTGCAGGCCACGCTGCAGTTCTGCATCGTGAAACCCCTCATGGCGATCATCACCATCATTCTGCAGGCGTTTGGGAAGTACCACGACGGGGACTTCAAGTGAGGATGCTGGGTGGGGCTGGGGAGGGTGAAGGGGACAGGATGGGTTCCTGCTCCATCACAAGGGACAGGGGGTCCTGCCAGCCCCCCTCGGGGAGCTGCTCCTGTGAGAGTGCAGGGAGCCCAAAGTGCCAGGGAACGGAGGCTCACTGCCCCCAAATAAAGACGAAACTCCTGTGAGCCATAATAAAAGAGGTCCCACCAACAGAGGAAAAGCTGAGAGTGGCCCCCTGCTTCCCCCTTTCTCCTTGCCTCTCCCTCCCCTCCTGGGCTGTGTGTTCCCCATGGCAAAGCCACGCACTTCTCCCCCACCCCATTTCTTCCTTCTTTCTCTCTCCCCACAGCGTCCAAAGCGGCTACCTGTACATCACCATCATCTACAACTTCTCCGTCAGCCTGGCACTTTACGCCCTCTTCCTCTTCTACTTTGCCACCATGGACCTGCTGCGCCCGTTTGAGCCAGTCCTCAAGTTCATCACCATCAAGGCAGTCATCTTCCTCTCCTTCTGGCAAGGTGGGTCCCACCACAGATGCCCAGCGCTTCTCCTCCCGTAGCCCCACCCGACCCAGGATTGCAGGACCAGAGCTGATCCCTCTCCCTTCCCCTGCACAGGGACCCTGCTTGCAATCCTGGAGAAATGTGGGGTGATCCCTGAAGTTCAGATCATCGATGGGAAGGAGGTGGGAGCTGGAACGGTGGCTGCTGGCTACCAGAACTTCATCATCTGCATTGAGATGCTCTTTGCTTCCATTGCCCTGCGCTATGCATTCACCTGCCAGGTGTACAGAGAAAAGAAAGAAAACTCAACAGGTAACTCTTCTTGTCTTCTTCCTTCCTTCATCAGTGAATAAGGAAAGAGGAAACACCCCCTTAGAGCATTACCAATGGGATGCTAAAAGCCAATAGAGGAGTTTCCTTCTCTGGTACTCTATGAGGTCCTTCTCCCTCTTCCCTTGTGGTACCCACGAGCCACAGCGAGTGGAGAGGAAAAGAGACCTTGGTGTGGATGGGCAGAATTAGGGGATTACGGTATTACAGCACATGCTGCTAGAGAGGTTCCACCCTCCCTGAAACATGGAGCTGGGGTTGCCTTTCTTCTGCTTGGCACTCGCAACCGCAAGCTGATGTGGCCCACAATGAGGCTCTAATCTCGAATTTCTAAGGAAAAGTGTCACTCCAGTCTTGGAGTGCTCGGGCTCATTGATTGTCTGATGTCCCATCACCCTCCCGCTCTCCCTCTTTTTCAGCAAACCTTGCCCCGATGCAGAGCATCTCGAGCGGGCTGAAGGAGACCATAAGCCCCCAGGACATTGTGCAGGATGCAATCCACAACTTCTCGCCCGCGTACCAGCAGTACACCCAGCAGTCAATGCAGGAGGCAGAGCACAAAGCGCCGGGGGAGAACGGGCACGTGGCCTCCAAGGTGGAGGGACTGAGCGGCAGAAAGAGCAAAAACATTGAGAAGAGAGTGCTGATTGTGTCAGATGAGGAGCTTTAGGAGACGTCAGAGGGGACAGTGATGCTGGAGAGGTTTAAACCCATGCAAATGGGAGCTGCCTTGAGCCTCAGACAACCTGGTCTAATTGGAGTCCCGAGAAGCCAGGAACTCTACTCAAAAAGCCAGTCTCTCGAAGGGAAGATGCAATAACCCAGGGAAAAGTTAAATCAAATAGTGCCAGCTTCTGCTGTCCTGTCTCTACTGGTGTTAGGGACTGGGCTGTCTCTGCTCCTGTGTCTGAGCAGCCCCACGTTGCAGTCTCGGCTTTGCCGCCCCGCTGCTGGTGTCTCCATGCCAGCCCCATGCCCACACTGGGGGTGGGGGATGCTGGTCTGGGGGAGAGCCAGGCTGCAGGATGGGGCAGCTGCCTTCACCCTCCTCTTACCTCCAAGCAGCGCTGAGGCCTGAGAGAAATGCTTTTCTCAGCACAGTTCTGTTCTAGTTTCTCCCAATTTGAGTAAAAAATTATCTCAAAGGGCCCCGTGGAGAAAACCAGCCCAGGAAGGTGACTTCACTTCACCTCAAAACCTGGTAACGGTTGAAAGACGTCATTCCTTATTTTTACACCCTCTCCCCTCTCCTTCCCCCAGAAAAGCCTATGCAGTTGTACAGAAGACCTTTACCAGGGAGGAAGAGTAAGTCATCCTCTCTCCCTCCAGCCGGGATGCAGCTGTCTGAGTAACTCCCCCAGGAGCTGCGCAGGACCTCACTGGGGCTAAGGCAGGGTCTCGCAGCTGCATTCTGAGAGCTGCTGGTGACAGAAGTGCTTGTTTATGTCTAAACTGACTTATCTCTGAATGGATCAGAAGTTAAAAGGGATTCCAGCTTCCTTATCAGAGCCTTTATTAGGGAACCAGACTGTGACTGGTGGTGGTAGGAATGCACTTACTGGGAACTGTCTGTTCCTCCTAACCCTTCACTATTTACCGTCCCTGGGCTTCGCCCAACCTGCAGGAAGGCGGGCAGGAGCTCAGCCCAGCTGGGCAATGGTGCTGGGGATGGAGAGGTGCTGGAGGCTGCTGCCGCTCGGGGCAGGACCGCTGGCAGGGGAAGATGCTGCATGGAGGGATTCTTCCCCTGTCAGTGATGGAGAGCACACATCCTTCTGTTAAACTTCCCCTCTCGTTTTCTTTTCCAATTTTTAGTCCAATTTCTGTTCCCCTGTTAATCAGATGATCCCTGGGAACTTGGGCACTGCCCAGGCTGTTGTTGGGGGTGAGAGCTGGGTGGTGAAAGGACGAAGGCAAGTCTACAGCCTCAGATTTGCAGTCCCGTGGCAAACAAACCAAGGGGTAAGGCTTAGAGCTGTTTTACATTCAGCTCCTACTGGAGTTTCTTTTTTCCCTGCTCTTCAGCTGCAAAATGTAAATCACAACATGAAATCATTTTATTTATGAATTTTTTTCTAATAAACAGCAATTTCTACCAGGGAGTTTTATTTTCACTGAGCTCAGCAAGCAAAGCCCACGATCTGCCTGTTCCTGCTCTAATGCTGATGCTCAACGTCCTCCCTGCCCCTCCGTGCTGGCCCAGCAGAAATACCTGCACACGCAGCATCCTGCACATTTTGGCATTCCCGCAGGATTTGTGCTCATCTTTTTCACTCCACAAAGAGCGTGTGTGTCCCCCGCTTCCCCTCCTGCACTGCACTTCTTCCAACCCTCACCTAAGCTGTGGATGCAGCAGTCCAGGGCTGCTGGATCTGCTTTAGCCAAGCTAAGCCCAGACTCCAGCACCAACACCACAACCTCTATTTATTATTATTGGAGAAATCTTATCGTGCTGGAAGCCTGGACTCCACAAGAGCAGCCTACAGGTAAGACAGTCTTGCAAGTGCCTCTGCTCTGAAGCATCGCTGCTCGTACCTGCTCAGCCCATGAGACCACTGCCACTTTTCCTGCCAGGAGGTCCATAAACAAGAGCCATACGCTCTGTGCATCCAGCATCCATCCAGGGTCCTGCACATCCCAGGAGCAGGACCCTCCTGCCCACAAAGTGCAGCCTCGGTACTCAGGGACGAGGCTGCTTGGCTTTGTGACGCAGCCAGCACCGAAGCAGGGACATCTCTTGGCTCAGATGAACATCTTGGGACTCTTCCGCCTCTCTGGGGGAGAGCTGGCCACAGCTGCAGGAACAGAGGCTGCTCCGGCTCCTGGGGCGAGGACAGACTGCAAAGGTGATGATGGCACATCTGTTGGCATGCTTGTGGCCGCCGAGATAAAGACTTGTACAAGAACACAGCAAGAAATATAGTTGTACTTCATTGCGCAAGTGATTGACTCCGGCGCGTAATGGGCTGCGCTCATTGCTCTTGCCAGCAGGTGCAATTCCCACTGCAGACAATAACATTTGCCTATTTATGTCAAGCCCTGATTACTGTATTATATGTAAAACAGGTCTTTCTTGCAAGCAAAAATAGGAGGGGAGAAAAAAAAAAAATTAGCTGTGAGTCATGCAAGTCAGCAGTGTGGTACCAGCCTGAAGCAGCCGTGCTGGCTGGCTGCCGCGCCGTGCAACAGCAGGACACACGAGCCTGGCCTCCTGGTCGTCCCTTTTCTTGGAGAGGGGAGAACGGCAAGAGCTCACGGCTCAGGCTGAGCGCTGTCACGGCCTGCAGACCATTACGCTGTCAGAACGCATCCACAGGGAACAGAAATACCGCCGGTGTTGCAGGCTGGATGTTCCCCAGCAGACAAGGTCCTGTGCTCGTCCCCTCCAGCTCCTCAACAAGGACACGGGGAAAGCTGGCGGCGAGCGCGGGTGACCTACACGGGAGCCCGGCTGTGCCTGGAGCCGTGCGGGAGGAGGAACAGGCTTTTCTCACCGCCAGCCCAGGCCCCGGGGGTCGGCTGATTTGTTTTCCAGTTGTCACTTGTCCTCGGGCTTTCCCCAAGGACAAGGCTGGGCTGTGGCTGTCGGTTCTGGTGCGTTTTGGGCTCAAGTCAGGGAGGTTTACAAACCGCTCATGTTGGGGCTGTGTCCTCGCAGGGCACACCCGGGAGAGCTGGGGCCAACCACGCTTCCGACAAGCCCAGGGGCAGGAAGGTGGCCGCAGCAGAGCCAGCACTCTCATGCAGGGCTGCTTGCCTCTGATGGTGCTGCGAGGCAGGGACACTTCTTATTTTGGGTGTTAGCACCTACCAGAGTCCCTGGGCACTGGTGCCAACAGGCAGCGACTGCCAGAGCTGCATCGGAGAGCAGGATTTGTGCTTTTGCAGCCCTGTGCACAGAGACTCTTCTCCTCCCAGCTCTAGGACCTTTCCTCCCCTAAGCACAGTGAGGGTTGAGTTTCCTTTCACTGCTGACCCTCCACCTGGCCGGCTCCCTCCTGAACTAACGCTCCTCCATCCCTCCAATGGACACAACTGGCCCTGCTCCCTCCTCTTCATCCCCAGCTCCTCACTGCTGTCTCTCCAGGCAGGAGCTGAAGCAGATGAAGGTGATTTTCTTGCTCAGCACAGTGCCTGTAATTGCCCCCCAGGCTTCACCTGCATCCCTGCTCCGCCAAGCCTGCCCAGCCCCACCTCTGGCACCTAATGACCATCCATTACCTGCTGACACACAAAGCCTTTCCAGCCCTGCTTCTCTCCACTTTGCCCGACCTCTAATTCCAACTTTGGCCAACACAGCCGTCTGCCTTTAACTTATTGCCTCAGCCTGGCACAAACCAAGCATTTTCCTGCCCTTTTAGCTGTCCCCTAAAGAAAATCAACCAGCTGGAACCAGGGATTAAAGCTAACGTGGTCCCTAGGAGCTCACTGGCATGAAGTACCCCCACTTTAAAGCCCAAACAGGGAAAACCAGAAAGATGAAATATTGATGTAAGGGGTTGAAGCAGTTTATTCACAGTCACCCAGGAAAGCAGGGAAGGGATATCTCTCACCCCAAAGGAGTTGTGACCCATCTCCAAGCCAAGAGTGGCTTTGCACAGCCACCTCCCAGCATCACGATGGCTATCACTCCCCATCTGTGCTACCCACTAATTGGACACAAAGGAGCAGCCTGGGTTGGGAACACAGACACACACAGTCTGAGCATAGGATCTACCCACCAAGGAGCTTGGACAAGAGCTATCCCTTGACCATGTTCCAAATACACCCAGGAAGCACCACAGCAAGGCTGGGAGGGGGGCGAGGTGGCGATGCTGGGCTGGGGCAGATGCTTGAAAAAGCCTGAGCAGCCATCGTGCTCGCCTCAGCCCAGCCCGCCTCCCAAAAACACATTGCTCTGCCTCCCAAAAACACATCCCTCACCAGCAGCGCCGCAGCCGACAGCCATACGCTGCACCAGGGACGGACAGGCAAAAAAAACAACCCAAGGAAGACACTCCACTGAAGATCAATTCAAGCTCCAAAACGCTGACCATAGACCAGGGCAAGTCTGAAACCAGAAAATGCTTTATTGGAAAGGTACAAAAAAACCAGTCACTGCAGCTAAATTTACAGCAATAAATTACGTTGTGGCTGTCAAGAGAAAGTAATGGACACATACACAGGGCTATTCGCCTTACAAACAGGAATCCACATTGCTTGGTATATCAATAATTTATTTTATAATAAAAAAGCAGCACAAAAATAAATATTGAAATGAAATTACTGAGTAACCACAGAGGATAGAATGAGCTGGTGATAAAAAACAACTTAAAACAGAAGACTTCTATCATTAAAAAAATGAAAGCAAGTATCCACCATCTACGGAAACACCCCAGCAGACTGAAATACAGACGAAGGAAAACAAATCCACATTACAAAAGTTTTTCAGTTTTGTTTTGTTTCTTTTTTTTTTTTTTTTTAAATAAAAACAATCATGACAATGAAGTTTAAATGATTTGAGAGGAAAAAAAGAAATGCCACCTTCTCCTCCTCCCTGGGTCTGAGCCGTCCAGTGGCCTGACCGCTCCCCACTCCCATGGCATGCCCTGCCCCAGCTTGCCTCGTCACCTCCCCGGCTGTCCCCAGAGCTGCAGTGTCACCCAGGTCTCTACGCTCGCACCTTGCGGTCTCCTCTGGCAGACGGTGGAGTTGGGCAAGAGCAGAGAACTCTGACTTGCTTCAAAGGGATCTGGAGCTGGCCTGGAGGGAAAGGTTCCCCGCACCCAGTAGAGAGCGGAGCAAACACGTCTACTAGGACAGAGATGTCCCTCCCGGTCCCTGCCCGATGCTTTCGTCTTCTCCTGCCTCCCACCCAGCCCGTGGTTCACACTGCAGATGGGAAGCAACCAAAAAACCGCTAAGCCCAGGGGAGAGGATCCCAGCACTCAAATCCAGAGCCCCTGCTCTCAGTGGGGCTGGGGAGGGGGGGGACACAAATGAAGAGGGGCAGAGGAGGGAGCCCTGGCATCCAAACTACTGCAGCAGAGACAAGCGAGAGGTGAGCCGCCGGGCGATGCTGCGGGCAGCAGCCAGCTCCCCACGCGGCGCTCACCCCGGGCATCGGGCTTGTAAGTGCAGGACGGAGAGAAAAAAAATAAACAAAACAAAACAAAAAAACAACAGAAACAAACCGATCCCCAGAGGAATGCAATGCGCCAACCCCAAGCTGGAGGGCCCTCCAGGGCGGAGGGTGGAGGAGCTGGGTCTCCAACGCGGTCAACAGCTTTCGGGTCATTCCTCCCTCCACGTTACCTTGCAATTCTGATCCCTCTGTGGAAGTTTAGCCAGGACATTTCATTCCCCTCCAGGTCACCACCCAGGGAGCCCTGGACTGGCAATTTCTTTTAATAAAGATTTACAGTATCAAACTTGGAAAAAAAATTATTTTTTTTTTTTTACGAAAAATCTGTACGATAAAATGTATATAATTATATATTTATATATATATTTCTCTCTCTTTAAATATTTCCACGTGGTCCTTATGGATATCCAATATGGATTACCTACCATGGCTATGGTATCAACAGGTTTAACAACACCCAGGCCTCTTGTTCTTTATCGAGTGACCAGAGATTTAAGTGCCTACCAGCACTAAACTAGCAATCACTTGGACAAGCCTTTGGCACCCTTCCAAGAACTGGAAAAAAAGAAATACTTGGCTGCAAGGGAAGTGCCACGTAAAGATATGTTTCTCAACTCATTCCAACAGCAAGAAGACCCCACAGAACAAAGTTTGACTTCCGTCTCCCTCAGTGCGACTGGTCTGATTTCCCTGGCGGGGGGTCAAGGGCAGCCAGAGGGTGTTCCTATCTAGCCAGGAATGTTATGGAGCTCTGGAGCTGTTTTAAAGACTGGAAGCATTTGGGCATTTTCAAGTCAACTGGCCTTTTTCATTAAAGTTTTCATTTAAAGCCCCAACAGTGCCAGGAGTCTCCATTTTTTGCCTGTTTTCGGAGGCACCTGTAAGGTTCTGGGAAAGTTTCCAATGTCTGTGAGCTGGAGAACATGAGAGGACCAGGAAATGACAGTAACATCTTTCTCTTCCTCAGCTTCTGCTGTGGGAGTCAATAACTGGTACTGATACACAGGACATCGATCTGCCTGTTCGGAGACAGGGAGGGAACAGAGGAGAAATGAGGTAACGCTACGTGTCATCCAAACTCTACGTGTTGGAAAATCACTTGAAGGAAACTCCTTGCTCCCCTCCATAACCCGTGGATCTGGCAGGGGTAAGGAGCCTTCGGGAAGTGTTTCACTTACACCCTTTCTGGCTCAGTAAGGTCACGGGTGTCGATGTTGAGGACTGAACGAGAACCCAGTCTGAGGTTTCTCTTTTCATTAACCTATTTCACAAAGCACCCTCCTGGGAAATCCAGAGACTCTGATGACAAGGTGAAAAGAAAAGAAAAAGCAAGCTAACAACTTCTTCCAAAGACAAGTAGGGCTTCCCTAAATGTCTACAAACTTACTGCCATTCAAGGCAAGACAAAGCCTCAAACAACAAATTGTACTGGGTGTCAGATGCCAGCTCCCTGTCCCCTTTGCAACAACTGTGGCACTTGATTATTCTCTTTCAGTCCAAAACACTCGTGAATTCTCCGTGATCTTTGTTTTCTGTTCTGGAGCTCAAATCCTCTAAGATTTTCTCCTCATCTTCAACTTCAGCAATCTCATTCTCTTCTCACCTGTGTGACAACAGGCATCGTCCATTCCACAAGCCTCTGACCTGCCCTGCAAAACTCACAGTCCCTTTTCTTTCCTACTTCAAAAAGAAAAAAAAACAACAACAAAACACACGAACACCAACATAGCTATATATTTTTTTTTTTACAGTGACCTGGAAACAATCGTCTTTTCAGCGCTGCTGCGCGACAGCAGAATCTCTCCTTTCAGCTTCCTGCCTCCTGACCATTGCCGAGCCAGAAATCCCTCTCCCAAACCATTGCTCAGAGCCATACGAACAACTTGTCGATCCCAATTCTTCCATCCCCTACCCACACACTGATTTTCCATCCTGCCCTCCATGTGCCTCTCGGGATAATTCACCTATTCCCAAGAGGAAGCGTCA
This sequence comes from Pterocles gutturalis, assembly GCF_000699245.1. NCBI lineage: Eukaryota > Metazoa > Chordata > Aves > Pterocliformes > Pteroclidae > Pterocles > Pterocles gutturalis. The sequence goes on along the minus strand of NW_010100451.1, from coordinate 4,213 downwards.
AGTTTCAGGGTCACATTCACACAGGTTGTCTGAACACCGAGGGCTGTTCACTGTACTTTAGATCCCAACTTCCACGCCTGACCTGCTATGGAGAGGAAAAAACTCTTCCAGCTCCCATGTGACCTCCCCATAGCCCTTCTCTGGTCATTAAAGACTGGTGAGCCCAGCTCTGCGGCTGGGACGTTCACTGCTAACCTACCAATGCTTTTGTCAAAGAGGAGCTCTGCAACTTCTCCCCTCCCGTCTGAACGCTATTGCCCTCTAGTTACACTTCAGTGCTTTAAAAACATCTTTCCGAAATACTCTGCACAAACCCCTTCTCATAGTGCTGATCCCAGCAAAACTGTCCCACCTTCTCGCAGCCAGTTCTGCCTCCACCCAGTAATACCTGCAGCACTCTTCCTCCTCGTCTCCCCTTCTCCTCCCCATCACACAGCTCTTCACAGCATTTACTGTGCCTCCTTCCCTTGAGCTTCAGGGAATACAGAAAAAAAAAAACCAAACCAAGGCCGCTACTTCAAGAACGCGGATCATTTGGAAGAAATAAACTGCATAAATAGAGCCAATTCACAGGCACACCTTGGGGAAGGAGCTATCGGGAAACTTGGGCTTGGAATAAAGGAGGCTGCAAATGTAGTTTTTATAGGCCACACAGGTAATGGGGCATATTAAAATATGTAAAATATATATTTTTCCATATTTTAACAGCATGGATTGAAAACAAAAGGTTACTCCTAATGGGTGTGGTCAGACCCAAGCATGAGTCTCCATCGTCCTCCCGCTCCCATCCACTCGTAGCAGGATGGAATATAATTCAAAAAGCCTATGTCCCTGCCCTCCGAGTATCAGACAGAAGTGGGGAAGGTGGGGGAGACCCTTCTTACAGGGAGTACGATGCCACTAAAGCAAACTCTTTTTCCCATACATTCATCTCACATGATGATTTCTACGGTCCATCTGTATCCTGGCTCTTGAGCATCATTCACGAAGACTCCGGAGGCTCCTCAGGTATCTTCTCCCAGCTGGAAAGCTGCCCACAGCTGAGAGGGGTTTGGGGAGGCAGGGGGAAGGAGGAAGCAGATCTTGCAATTTGTACTGCATATAGAACTCAAATCCTGGACACGAGAGGTTGATGGAGCCACCGAGTCCAGACAGAAGCAGCCAGTTAAGTTCCCTTTGTAGGTTTTTTTTTTTTTATCTTTTTTTTTTTCTCCTATTTTTTGCACTTTTGGAAGAGAATTGTTAAAATGCCAATTCTTGACGTGACCAAGGATTCCGGAACAATGCATAAGAGCCTTTTTCCCCTCCCCTCTGAAAGGCTACTAGTTCCCCCCCGCCGAGGGCACTAGGATGCTGCTGAGAACGGCACAGAACTGGATGAGATTTCAGCTGATTTCACAATGGTGATGACACTGGTGGTGGCAACTTTGGTCGGGGTGATAGGCCCTCGCGCCACAGTACGAGCAAAGGTCTGGAGTGCTTCGTACTTGGAGCGCAAGGCATCCAGCTCTAGCTTCATGCTGCTGTTTTCTCTGGCCAGCTTCTCCACCTCTTGCTGCAGCTCGACCCGCTGCCTCTCGAGCTCCTCTTTCTGAGTCACGCGTTTGATGCGGCAGCTGGCAGCGTAGCCCCGGTTCTTCAGCGTGCGCCTTCGCTGCTTCAGACGGATGACCTCCTCTTTGGTGAGACCCCTCAGGTGCTGGTTCAGCTCCCGTACGGACATTGACACGAGTTCATCATCACTCAGCACTGGGGCATTCTCTCCTGACTCCTCCTTTACCTGCAAATACCAACAGCACAGGGGTAGCAGCAACCCTACGTGAAGGGATGTTCTGGACATGGAAAAGAGACAGCAACGTGACACCTCTACCTGGAAAACACCCCCAAAGCACTGTAGGGAGCACATGCTCCACTAGAACATCTGGGTAAAACACAGCAGAGGTCTGAGCACTGCTGCTGTCTGGGTTTGGGGTAACCCTCTTAAGGCAGAGAGAGCTGTGAGCCTTACACACCCAGTGTCAACCCAAGGGCACAAGTTTTAAGGAGATAAACGTAAAGCAGACTGAAGCCCTTTGTGTTCCTTTGTCAGGACCTGGAATTCATCCTGAATACTAAAAATGACACTTTTTCCCAGCATTACGCTGGGACATCAGTGCAGTATCTCAAAAGCAGAATAGCCACTGGTATACAGGGTTTAATTCAGCATTTTGTGGCTTTTCCTTGAAGACTGCTCACTCAAGTACTGAACAAAACCAGCCCTGCTCGGCTTCAGGGACCACCGCCTCACTGGGTTTTCCTGGAGCACAGGCCAGACGTTGAAATTACATGAGAGACACCAAGGCCTTGTGCCTTTCTCTCAAGCAGGTTTGATGCCACAACTATTCTGAGAATCTTTAAGACATCATCCTTTTGTCTCTTCAGAGACTGCAGGACACCTGGAATGAAGAGCCAAATCCCTGGAAAGAAACTGCAACAATGCATGCATGGACCACCACCAAGCCAGTGTACTCGAGGCATTTACTATTTCATGGATCTGAGAGACACCAGCTGGACACGTCCTTTCCCCAGTGCCTCCCAGTCCTAACGGTAGAAGTACTGCATTACTAGGCCTGGGAACACTGTTTTCAGGATGCTGCCCATACCCTCTACAGTCAAAAGTATCTCATATAGCATCCTGGATACACTGGCCTTCACAACATCCCAGAGACTTTAGACTTCACAGAATGGTTTGGGTTGGAAGGGACCTTAAAGCCCATCCAGTCCCACCCCTGCCCTGGGCAGGGACACCTCCCACTAGCCCAGGTTGCCCAAAGCCTCATCCAGCCTGGCCTTGAACCCCTCCAGGGATGGGGCATCCACAGCTTCTCTGGGCAACCTGGGCCAGCGCCTCACCACCCCCAGAGTAAAAAACTTCTTCCTAGTATCTAATCTAAATCTCTCCTCTTTCAGCTGAAAACCATTACCCTTCATCCTATCACTACACTCCTGATGGGTGCCTCCCCATCTCTCCTGCAGACCCCTTTAGGTATTGGAAGGCTGCTGTAAGGTCTCCCTCGAGCCTTCTCTAAGTATTCTCTTCTTTCTAGGTATTGCTGGTATTCTACCCTAACCTTTCCTGTAGATAGTGGGAAATTCTATGGGCACCCATTTGTAAGAGTCTCTCAGACTGAAAAAGAACAGTCACGTACAACCGACATAGCACGGAGCGTGGTTCTGCGACAGCCTCCCCTGCCCCCCAGCACCGCCCTCTCGCCCTTCTTCCCTACCTTTAATGCCTTGTTCGGTTTGGGATTAGTCGTCATAACCTGAGCACAGTCTTCCGGACAAAACTGCTCAGAAATTGCAACTGGAAAAACAAAACAAGGTTTTCAGGTTACAGTAAGCTCAGAGATGAAGGTAAGATGAAGATACCCAACATGTGGTCCAAACCCCCAACATGACCACCATTAAAAGAAATAACCACACAGTTGTCTAACACACCAGGATGGATTCAGAGATCAGTTTACCCCATTCAGACACAAGAGAGAGAAATTTGTGTTGACAAGCACATTGCTTTTTAACGCCAAAGACCTCACATTTTGCTATTAACTACACTAAGATTAAGCCAGGAAGACAGAGCAGGGAAGGGGAAAGGACACCAGTCCCCATCCGTAAACACCAGTCAGGCTAAGCACCACCCACAGCCTCCCAACGTGCCGCCCTTCCCAAGGGGAGCATGGCCTCCCCAGCTCAGCCACTCATTCACCTCCCTCTGGAGGAATCCCAGACGCTCCAAACGGCCCATTAGAGACTGAATTAAGAGTTACCTCCACTCATGAAAGGTACTGAAAAAGCCACAAGACAACAACTCCCTTCATTCTTATTTTGATGATTATTAACCCGGCTGGAAATTGAATCACTGACCCAGAAAGCAGCCGCCTGGTTTGTCACCTGCTTTCAGCGCTGTCCCCACCCAAGGGAGACGCGACCAGAAAACCCAAACAACATGAACAAAAGCCCCCCGATAACAAAGCCAGGCAGGAGTTCCCCCCTCCCAACCCACCCAGACTGTTGCTTCCCAATCCTCCCGGCCTCAGGCTGCGAGAGCTACCCTGCCCAATATTCCCAGTGCTGCAGGGGCACATCCACTGATGGAGACACCATCCCCTGCCCAGACACTGCCCTTCACTCCCACCTTATCCAGCACCTACACTTCTTCGATCCGCACCTTGCA
>NW_010100450.1:32370-34736 GCF_000699245.1 Pterocles gutturalis | reverse complement strand
TAAAATAAAATAAAATAAAATAAATAATGGACATTATCTCTTGGAAAGCAGGTCAATAACTTCATGTGGCACTTGTGTGAAATTTTTATCAGTCTCTTGGAAGAAACACTACAAATGAGATCAAATACTCATCTACTTTCAAAGCACAGTCTGTAATGCCTAGCATTTTTTATTGTTGGAAAAGCTCTTACCAAGGAAAAAATGTCTGTGCTAGATAGGAGCCAAACATAATTCTACAGCTTCTACATCCTAAAGTAAGATGACACTTTCAGTAAGAGGATATTAAAATGCATCAGGTGATGGTAGTAGATCGTGTATGTATATGTTCTTGGGCAACCAATAAACCCCAAAGACACTGAGATGCTATAAAATAACTTAATGTGTGTCAGGTGACATTGATTTCCTCCTTACTTGAAAAGATGCAAGCAAAATTTTACTATATATTTTATAAAAACTTTAAAACTCTGAAGGATAATGAGAACATTTACCATACCTACAGGACATTGAAATTGTGAGTTCTTATGTATGTAAGATGACCCTTTCCACTTCTGCCTCAAAAGTGCCAAACTGATGACCTTAAAGACTCTGAGGTCTATGTACTCCTTTGCTGAACAGCACAGACAGGCAGAATTACCAAAGGTTTCATTTGAACTGTGTCACCATTTGTTCCAACTCTCAGCCTCCAGGGAGCTGTTCATGGTGCACTTTCATAAGGATAACACTTTTGGTAGGAATTTTGATGAAAATGCCTGAGGAATTTGTTTATTTCATGTAAACCACTGCAAAGATCTCTGACAGCACCAGCATTGGATACTTGTATGGATTTAAATATATGAGCAGAGGCAGAGTCATGTTACCTAGGAGGACATCACATAGCACAGAAGTACAGATTACTGTCCCAGCTCCTCTCTAAAAATTACTCAAGTTCTTGTAATATATAAACCATTTGCTAATTTTTGAGTATTCAAAGCAGGACACTGATTTAACTGCAAAATTCTTAGTGCACTAAAATACATGAATCTTTACAAGAATTCTGTCAAGAAATGTAACCACAAAAATTCTGACTAATGTTAAAAAATGAATGAAGATGTGGACCATTGCTCACAAAATCCATTATAAATTGAAATGCTTCCCATTTTGCTTGAGCCAGGAATAAATTTAAAGTAGGGCGATTTTTAACGTGTTTAAACTTCCTGCATGTTTGTGGATCAAATTTCAGTAGTCTTGCAAACTTTTCTGAAATTGAAACAGAGTCTAGACAGTGAATTTGGCCAGTTTCATCTCACTGAACGTCTGCTTTCCTTATCCTGGCATGATATAAGCAATAAAATATGAATCAGCTTTTGAAAACTATTTTTGTTGCAAGAAATATTTTTATCATCAACACTTTTTTAAACACATCTGATCTTGTGTTAAGAAAATCAGTATCTTTTAAATCAACAAAATTGAACCTGCAGCTTCTGCTCTACCTAAAATTCTTGCTTTGCACATTTGCCCCAGGTTTTCCAGTCAGATTGATATCAAATTTGAGTGCTCCAGATGAGATCCAAAAGAGCAATTGAGTGTAACACAGAAGAGATAATTTATGCTTTTTCTGTAAGTAAAGTTTTGAGAAGATACAGTGCAGATTTTCTTTTTAAAAGTAAAAGCTCAAAGGACATATTTGAGATCCTCCACCAGTAGATGGAACATTAACTCTCTCCGCTGTTGGAGGCACTGGCAAAAGGTTGCTGATACGAATTAGAAACACCATGACTTTAACTCACAGGTTATTGTCTGGATGAAACTGAAGTCATTTTGTGTATTTAGAAAGAAATCTGATGAAGAACACTTCTTTCCCCCACTCATTTGTTGTGTTTTACCTGTTTGGGATTCATTATTTGTATTTTACTCACCATATTTTTCTATTTCATGTCTGGAGTAAACCCAAAACAAACATCTACTTTTAATATACCATCTCTGTCAGATTCTTTTCTACCTTCATGTCAAATAGTAATATCATATCAGTTCATATTTTTTTTAGTGTATTTCCTGAAAAATACTCCCATGGCTGGAGCTTGCAGAGAATAATACGCATGAGCGGGAAACCTTATTTTCTGCTAAGGCGCAATAAGATGCTTAATGAACAGAGAAAATTCCTTGAAATTTGATACTTTATGTACAAAAGATCTGTCAAGATAAACAACATTCACTGCTCTCCCCCCATCCACCGACCCAGCCACCTTATTGAAGAAGGCTATCACATTGGTGTAAGCATGATTTCCCCTTCATACACCCATGCTGACTGCTCACAAAATTAAACTGACTAAATTTAATTTTTGCTCCAGCTGACCTACTGACCACATTTCCAGTGGGAACTGCCAGGG
>NW_010100450.1:0-32359 GCF_000699245.1 Pterocles gutturalis | reverse complement strand
TATTTTGATGACTCACAAATAAATATTGAGCTGGAGAGCTTTTTGAAAGGCATTTATCTTTTTCTTTGTTGGTTTTTCCTGATGAGGAAGTCTATAGCAGATACTCACTACAACTGCAACCCCATCGGTCTGCCTCCTGATCTTGACCTGTAACATCTTTATGAAGTACTAAAACATTAGTCTTCTTCAAGACTGAGTTTCAATGTCTAAGAAAGAGAAATACTAGTGGTGTGCATTGAGAACAAAGTAGGCAGTGCTGAGGTGACCCGATACATTTTTTAAAATACAGAGGAAACCAGTGCGGTCCATAAATCAATAACTGAATGCATTAATAAATTAACACATCCTATGAAAATTAGAGAAATCATAGACAAGAGATGGCAAGAACCTTGGAAGTCACCGTCTGCCCTCACTGTCAGAAGACAGGGCCTATATCACTCTTGACAGACATTCTTCAGCTTGTTTTTTAAAATATGGTCTCCAAGCAGGTGAAACTAGCGCTCTCCATCCTTACCATTGGAACAGCTAGCACTGACATAGTCCCCCTTGTTGTTTTACTGTTAGTTTGCGTACAGGCTCCTTACAATCTGTGATAGGCTCATATTCCATTTCTCTCATCACAGAGATAAATTATCATCATTCAGCTACTGTATCTCTGATTATTTTCACTGACCCTTTTTTTTCTCCATGTGTCTGCTTCCTTTGTAAAATCTGTTGTGCAAAACTAGACAGGACTCTTGGAAAGGGCAGCTTTGCAAGGGTAGAGAGGGTTCAAATCATTACTTCATACACATAAAATAATATCTCTGTATATCCTTCCCAGTACAATTATTGGTCTTTGCAACAGCATGCTGCTGTTGGTCCGTATTGCACTTCTGAACCAAGATCATCCTTAGATGCTAGGAAGAAACATTAAATTGTTCTCCTTATGATAAGCAGAATCTAAATCCTTGTGGATGATCAGTGTCTAAAGGATTTATTTGGCTTCCAAAAAATATCTAGCTTTGGAAATGAATGAGTTTCTTCAAATTGTACTTTGTGGCTTTTGTACAAAAATTGTGGGAATACAAAGAAAACCTTCTGCACTATCTGCACAGAAGCACTGTACAATTTGGAGAAACACGGAACTAGTAGGGCTGAACTTTAAAAACAATTTTCCATGAAGGCATGGAGTTTTCAAGTTGCTAGAGTAAGAGCTGAAATGATAGGTGTCTCCTACATACACAAATGATAGGAGGGCATCAGGGCCTCCTGTGATGAGCTGTCCTCTTCCCTCCCTCCTTATACATAGCATTCTTCCTAGCAGAGAAACGGATAGTTCTGGAAAAGACTTTTTTCAGTGTTGCATACTGAAAGGGTGAGAGGGCAGCTTTCTCACATGCTGTGACCTTCTTCTTGCTGGTTTGATTCCTTGATTGTCAACCACATTTTCTTATAGTCAGTAACAATCAACATGATTGCAGTTACAGTCAGCTGCCAAAGCCCAGAATGGTAAATACATGGGACAAGAAAGAATGCAAGTACTCAGAACAGATTAACTGAAACGTAAATTAAGGAGGTAGGACAAAGGTAATTAATGTCCTGAGGGAAAAAAAAAAAAAAAAAGAGCTCATTCAATGGTAGCTGATTTTAAGGATGCTTTGTACAAATCACAGAAATAAAGAAATGAGAAACAGGATGGTTATCCAGAGACCAGATGGGGATGAAGCAAAGGGGGGGAAAATCCCTATGAAGCTAAATTTATGTCAGCAAAGCAGCTTTCCACTTGTGCTAGAACCTCCCAGATACCACTGGTGTAGGTTTTTTTCCTTAAGATATTTGGACTAGTTGTCATTGACTGCATCCAGCTTACTAGCTACTCTTCTCTTATAAACAATAAGCTTCAAGTTATATGCTGGTTTGAATTTCCTTCAGTATCGTGTTAAATCAAATAACTCCTTGTTTTCACCATTTCCTCATCCAAGATCCAGTACTGTCTACAATATTCAAAAATTACAATATCAATTTAAAATTCTATTGATTGTGAAAAATAAAATAGCATTTTTCCTTTCTTTTTTGAACTTGATAATTACTCTGGATCTTAAAAAGAAAACCAGGATACTTATTTGACCACTTTATCAATGTCACTGTTACAATGACAAGTATTTCCTGGGCTGTCAGGGTAACGTGCTGCTTTAATAGTCATTCTGTGTCTTCTCTGAGGCTAGAGCAGAAAAGGCATGGGATAGATGGAGTAAGTCCATGCTCTGGACATAGTTTATTTAGACTAAATAAATGTAAGCACTGGTAATAAATGGGAGGCAGATGAGGGATGAATTAGCCTAAACAGAAATGGAAGGACCGGTTTTTACAGCATCAAACTCTAATTTGAGAAAACTGTTAAATTTTCTGTCTTTGTTGTTGGTTAACCTTGGCTGGATGCCAGACATCCACCAAGCCACTCTCTCACTCCCCCTCAACAGGACAGGGGATTATTATTATTCAGTTTATAAGAACCATTTCAAGTAAAAAAATGCAAAAAAATCAGTTGCTACAGGGAAAAATTCTATGCATGTAAGATTTTTCCACTTCAGATGCAAACAATACAAGGATTAAAAGCAGGTCTACAAATTAATATTGTTGTTTATTTTTTTTTTCATAAAGTGTATTATTGAACCTTTTTTGATCTCTTTTTCCTTTTATGCTTCATAATTATTTTAAAAAAAATCAAATGCTACTGGATTCTTAATTTCTTCTGCCTGAATGATATAAGCACTGTGTGCCATCACAAGGTTTAAGGAACCAGATGCAGCAGTTTCCATCCCATGCTTGTATAGCTCTGAAACAGTAGGGAACAGTGTTGGCAGGAGAGGTCAGGTCGGTGAAAGCTGTAAAACTTGCCCTCAAGCATTGTAACCAAATATAGAAAGAACTCACATATTTGACAGTTAATTTGAAATATTCTTACAAATTCCTGTAACATTGAGTCTAGTCACTTTTGAAAGCAAATAAAAAGCAGAGAAAGACAAACACATGCACACAGAAAGCTTCTTCCTCTGCTGGACTTCTAAAACCAACACCATGTTTTGCAGAAGGTCAATGAAAGATTCTTCTGCTTCGCTACAAATTGTCTCGCCCTGTTTAAAATATGCTTTCATGCCAAAAAATTCACTGAAACTGTGAGAACTGTGTGGTCAACTTTTTTCCACTTGTGGTCACTATAAAAGGGAAAAAAGTTCTTCTGCCTCCTGTAAGAGCTAAGTCAGGTAGTTAGCATTTCCAATGCCTACAGCTCTAGAATTTCCATGACTTATCATTCCCTGCTGGATGCTTCATCATCAAGTTGCACCAGGGGAGCTTTAGGCTGGATATTAGAAAAAATGTCTTTACTGCAAGAGTGCTCAGGCATTGGAACAGGCTGCCCAGGGCAGTGGTGGAGTCACCATCCCTGGAGGGGTTCAAGAAACGTGTAGATGTGGTGCTTCGGGACATGGGTTAGTGGGTTGGGTGGTGTTGGGTTGATGGTTGGACTTGATGATCCTTGAGGTCTTTTCCAACCTTAATGATTCTGTGATTCTGTTATAATCTATAGCTATAGACATCCCTGTGCAGCTCAAAGTAACAAAAGCAATTGGAATTCAGTGATACAGAAATTGAGTGATTTATGCAAGATAAGCACCAAAAAGTTTTGGTCCTCTTTTTTTCTTTTTTTTTTTTTTTTTTTTTTTTTTTTTTTTTTTTTTTTTTTTTTTTTTTTTTTTTGTGGATGAGCAGAAATAACAGCTGGTTTTGTGAATAAAATTGATACCGAAAAGGTCAACCAAGATTGTTAAAGAAGGGTACGCCAGAGTGAGGAGATTAATCATTCCAATTCCAGAAGACAACCGATTCGTAGGAAATTCACCACATTTCACATTATGAGAGTTCCCTAAGTTCATGCGAGACCACTGTCAAGGGAAACTGCAAATATGCAGGTCTATAACATCATTTGTTTCTTACGCAAGTTGAGGACAACACATCCCAGCAGTGCCTGCAAAAGTCGATTTTGCCACTCCAAGGGCTCAGCTAGAGAAGAAGTATTGCAGTTTTGCAGACCTTACCCGAGATCGACTGAGCGTGGCTTTGCCCTAAGGCAGGCTCCTGCTGCACAGCAGCATATCCCGTAGGACCTGGAGCAGATTTTACAGTCGTGTTATTTGCCATCCTAAACATGTGTTTTCAGTTGCTTAATGCCTAAAGCTGTTTCCACATTAACGTTGTATGGTTGTCTAACCAGCTTGAGAAAAGTCAGGCTTCTGAAAATTCACGGCATGTTTTCTGCATGGGTTCAAGTGTTTCTGTCTGTCCCAGGTGCTCACTGCTGTTGTGTCCATCTGCTTCTTTGCTGTGTGAATTAATGAAAATCTCCAAGAGCTACAGGATTAAATAGTTCTAAAATGTCACAGTAAAGGAAATGCTTGAGAAGAACTGTAGCTTGGAAATTTTTTTTGAAGTTCCTCCTGTACTAAGCATCTTACAGAATAAAGAGAGAGATGGCTCTTGCCCCAAGGAGCCCTGTATGTTTTACAGGCTTAACACAAAATGAGGAAAGGATGGAATTAGGACACTTAAATCATGTTTTGGCTTCAACCCTGCTGTTCACTTGGTTAATGAAGTCGGTTTTCTTTGAAGAAAAGAAAAACATTATAGCAGTTATTTTTCTACCCTTAGCTAAGCAACAAACTCTCGAGTATTTTAGGAACACGTATACGACAACAGCCTCCAGATACGAAGGCTGTTAACAAGCTGACATGGAACACTTCTGCTTCTACGTGATACAAGTGGAAGTATTGCAATGAGACTGCAAGAACGTGAATACATTTGGGAAAAATAAGTCACAGAAGATGCAAGTATGGCCAAAAAAAAAAAGGCAATAAAATGACTGTTAAACCAACTGAGACACTCTCCTAGTTCATTAAAGATTTTATTATGGTAAAACCAGAAACTTTATATGATACTATCCTAGTGTCATGTCAAAAATAACATGTTAAATAAAGCCAGTATGCACACAAACTTTTCATGATGATGGTGCTGGGTTAATTTTAAATAGAGATATTTTGTAAATGGGCATTTTTATATGCCCTTCTGGTCCAAGGAATAACTGTGTGAAAATGCCTTTCTCCAGCAAAACAGGTCGACATCCTGTATTTAATCTGACCTATTTTCTTTTGCATCTGAGATACATTTTTTTTTTTATAATATTTACACTGGTTAACAATTAGAGATTTATTTATACATTTTATTTTCTTTCCAGATAGGAAATACTCAGCAAAACTCTAGGCTGAAATATAGCTGAAGTCATTAAGGTTCTAATTAACACTGTTAGAAAAAAACCTATACAAACTTATTGTTTGAAAATTATTATAAGATGATGAAGTTGCTAGATTTCCAAGTATTCTGTAGAGGAAATATAAACTACTAGTAAGCCACCAGCTTTACATGACAAAATGGGTAATCCCCTGACTTAATGTGCCCTGGAACCAAAGAAATGCCACACTGACTCTCTGGCTATGGCAAAGCTTGGCAACGGAGTATTAGATCAGGACCTACACAGAGAGATTGTTTCCCTTGTACATCTATCTGGACAGCTTCCAGGGGTTAATGCTGCCTTCTTTTTCTGTTTTCCTTTTATGATTTGTAGACATCTAGGACATAGCCCATCCTAGCTGTCTCTGTTTCAGTTTGAAAGGTTTTATTTAGTCATTCCTTGTATTGGTAGCTCCTTCCTAACTGAGTTATTCTTGTTGTCCTCCTCTATATCATCTTTGGTTTTACAATAACATTTTTAAGATGAGGTACCAGAACTGCCTGAATATTCAGAATGTGGAAACATCTGGCACAAAATGATCTACTTAAACTGCTGTGTTACAACTGTGCGTTCTGCTGTGTTACAACTTCCTTCCTAAAAAAAGTATGACTTAAAAATCAAAGTACTTCAATTTGCGGAATAAAAGGAACACGTACAGTGATGTTACATTTGGACACTAGCTACCTGAGAATTTAGAAAGCAAAGACTTAGCACTGCAAAATTTCATCCTTTATTTAATTTAATTGCCCTCCTGAGCTTGTACAAATAGCTTAAGGATTTTCTGACTTTGTGATTGGCTGCTGTGATATAATTGAGATGTTAACTCTGAAGCCTAATGACAACCTAAGCAAAACAGTTCTGCTACTCACAGTATGTCATCTTAGCAGAAATACTGAGATGGTTTGGTAATTTGAAAGAAGACAGTACACCAATCAATATTTTCCAAGATCCATTATAAGCAGAAGATTCTATAAGACATCTACTCCAATGTTTTATATTCCATTTAAGATGCATTTTTAAGTCACTGTGTGATTTATTTTTGACAGGTTGCACACATGTCCTGCTTCAGCTAATTATTTTTTTTTTTAGCATTTTGTTAGCTGATTCTCTAGGTGTATGCTTTAAAACCTGCATAGAAACCTCTGCCTTTCATAAGCATTGTCATTGAAAATATTCATTCTTAAAGAGCTCCTGACAAAACAAAGCAAAGTATAAGAACTGTTTCAGCATCAGTGCCATTGCTGCACACGTGCCATGGACATTAGTGATACAACTGCAATATCATGTAGGCAGCATGCTGAGATTTGATTTATTCTATAACGAGGTTTTGGGCAACGATTTCTTCTGCCACTTAGGAGTTCAGCTGTTAACTCACACAATTAAAGCATATGCATATTGTTCTGATTTTCTTCTTCTTTATTGTGTTATCCCTTCATTTAATTTCAAGCATCTGTGCCACACCAGTTTGTTTGGGCTGGAGAGGCATAGAAGGGAGAACCACCATCAGCATCACAACACTTGTGAGCACTGAGAATATAGCGTGTAGATTTTTCCTATCAGTTCCTGGATTGCGGTTTACATTCGCTATCTCTCTGATGAAAACATACGGAAAGGCCATTTTGCGGAGACAGCAACAATGGGTTTTGCATGCCACCATTGCTGCCAAAGAACACGGCAGCCCGTCAACTCATTTCATATTGAGCTGCCTATAGAACCAGCGTGGTCTGGCAGATACGACTCAGCTGCCTTTGTCTTCATGTCATGTTAAACACATGGTTTTCAGGAGATGTACAATACCAAGCTGTTCTTTCAAAAATAAACTTCTGTCTTTTCAGTAGGAACCAATTTGCCAATTCATTCCAGTCAGTGGGCTACTAAAAATATTTTGCCAGCTGTGATTTATTTATCATTGTTGCACATGAACGTTCAGTATTTGACATACGTGTTGGAGCAAGTAAATTAAGCAGCTTCTCAGATGATTTTGCAGGGCAGCTGTATGTCTGTACTGAAATGTAATCAAGTAGCTTACAGAAAAAAAACAGTACTCGATTATATATGTTACCTTTGATATAAAAATATCCTATAATTTGAAGTTTCCTCCCACAGCACACATTACATCAACAAAACAACCCTAGAAAAAGAGATTGGGGAAGTAGTTCACTCTGTAGTCACTTCACAAAATATCTGAAAATCTCAGAGAAAGCGAAGTCTTGATCCTGAAAAGAACAAAAACCGTGTCAACGTTAGTGGTTCCCATGGAGAGGGAGGAATGGTTGCCCTTTTAACCGTCCTTTAAAGTGTTACATGGAATTTTTTGATCTTTTTCTCTGCTTTGAGTTGCTTTAGAAATAGGTTTAGGATGTTTTGAAATCAGACAGATTTGGGGTTTGGAAAGCTTTATCTTGTTTTTATTTTCACAAGGTCAAGACTCAAGATTATGACGAAAAGTTTCTGGTTAATTTCCATTTTTGCGATGGGGAAATGATGGGACATGAACTGAGTTTGGCACTGGTTGCAGAGGAATAGCAAGGGAGAAAAACTTTCCTATTGGAACTTATATCTTAGAAATGTCTAAGGACTTTTTCTGCAAGTGCAGTGTCTTATTCTCTAGTTCAACTCTGATTAGCTGTTCTGATTTTATATGTTAAAAGATGAAATTTCCATTGGATCACTCAGTTGTCATACTGATTTCTGTATTTCCCACATCGATTAGAACCTCTTAATGAATATTCAGTATATGGAAGTTCAACTGATCACTTTTAACATTAATATGCTATAATGAGGCAAGGGAATATTCAAGCAATGTTATGCATAATACTTTCATGTGTTTTTTTGTTGCACGGGAGCTTAAGTTTTCTTAAATGTAGGGTATTGACTTTTGGAGAGACTGATATAGAGGGCTATTATTTTTTAAATCTCTGAGAACCAGAGATATTTCAAATATTTCAGACTTATTAAGCTCCTTAGCTCCTTAGTAAAACTAATAATGAACTCTGTAAACATTTAACACTGTAAATAGTATAAAGACTTAGAATTTGAAATGTAGAGCGTTATTGACAGATTTTAAGCCACATGTAGTAGGTATGAGTCTAATGGTGTTACTTAAACACACTTTCACTTGGTTGCCATTACAGTTTCTCTGTAATGACTCTTTAGTTCTGGTAAACGGAAATCTGTTGCTGATATCTAAAATGCCAGAGAATTGCCGACCAGACCCCACCAGTAGACACATGTTGATCCTGAACCACCCACTGGGTGATGTGATGGGTTTACCCTTGGCTGAGAGCCAACCCCACACAGCTGCTCTGTCACTCCCTCCCCCCCCTCCAGGGGCCAAGGGAGCGAATTAAAGGGGTAAAGGGAAAAAAGACTCCTGGGTTGAGATAAGAACTAAACTACAATAATATTGAAAATAATACTATATACAAATAGGATACCACCGTTGTACTGCCCCCCCCCCCCCACCACCCAACCCAATGACCAAGGCTCAGCCTGTTCCTGGCTAATGACCCCGGAGCAGGGAGAGTCCTGAAACTGCACTCATGGAATGGAGATAACAGTCTGAGCGTCCCAGACCGAGAGCTGACCGAGAGAGGGAGAAGGCCTTGGGAAAGAGAGAGAGCCCCGAGAGAGCCAACCTGGAAAGAGAGCTGACTTGGAGCAAGAAGGGATCTGGAACAAAAAGGGGGTGAGCTTTCGGAGGGCTCTCATCTCTATCCTGGCCGTGCCGTGCATGATATGAATAGACTATTGGCCACTTTGTGTCTCAGTCCCAAACCTAAGGTTGAATCCCAGGCTGGTAACTGGGGCTGTGCAGCAGAGAAGGTGAAACAACCTTGACTGTCCTGGGAACACCTATAACCATCACTGTTATCAGCTTTCTCCTTAGCATAAATCCGAAACACAGCCTCTTGCTACCTGCTATGAAGAAAGTTAACTCTGTCTCATCTGAACCCAGGACAGGTGAGCTGCAGAGCTTCCCAGGGCAGGCGCAGCTCTTGGCGGAGCAGTGGGAAGAGGTCATTGCACAGTATGCTCATGGCCATGGCTCGCTAGCCACTTTTGGGAACATTTCCTCATATCTCTGTTATCAGCAGCACTATTTTTATCTGTTTCTGAGGCCTTTTGGATGGGCGGATGAGCCCAGCAGCTCAAGAGTAGAAGCAATCCCATGACCTTTGTGGCATCACAGAAGCACTACCACACACATAGTGCTTGGTATTAGGAATGCAGAGGGAGAGAGAATACGCTGTCAGGCAATGGCTAAAATCAGCTCTGCAGAATGACAAAAGTAAATATATTCCTTTGGCCTTTCTTACTTCCTTTTCGCTCACATCACTGCTGCAGTATGAATCCCATGGCTAGACAGTGCACAATAACGATTGCTGTGCCTCCTGGTCAATGAGAGCCTCCATAGGTAAATATGGAGAACTTTTTGTCGGTATAGTAACTGTACAAAAGTAATACTCATAAAATGAGAAAACATCTCATCTTAATGAGCAATTAGGATATATTACTATAACATGCTCAAATGTGTCATATATAGACAAGAGGCTTGCTTGGATGAATATTAATAGCTGGAGTGACTCTAACAGACTAAACATCTAAGAGATTCCATGATCAGAAGATACAGCATGTATCAGTGAGGATTTCTCAGTTATTTTAACAGATTTACTACTAGCTCACTACAGGATTCTTGGCACGTCAGCTGCTATCTTTGAACTTCAGTTTGCTCCCATGGTAATGACAAAAATCAAGCATATTTTACTGTTCTGAGAATCTCACAGAGCTCTGACATTAACTGAAGGTGCAACATTGAATGCAAAGACCAGCACCTTTGGCTGTCCACATGGATACAGAACTTACTGGGTATTTTAAAGTGGTCCAGTGTTACAGAGCACGCTACATGTCATAAAATCAAAACAAAGTGTAATTGAAAAAAGGAGATACAGATAGCAAAGTGTTTTTAACATTCATCATAATGGATATGTCATGAAAGATAATGTTTACAGTACATTGCAAAAAGTATAATTTTGCCAAACCAGCAGTAAAGTCAACCCAAAATTTATCTCCAGTCATGATATGGAAACAACGCAACATGAATATATGTTGCAGAAAAGTAAGAATTTGGGCGGCTTGATTTATGACATAAATAAATGTAAGGGATATTAATAAGATCAGTGTATCGGGGAGCTAGCACAAATCAAAATATGTGGTAGCAAATTGGATTGCTTGCTGCAAAACAGAAGAACAGCAGTCTAATAGAGAAGATATAGTATGTCATAAAAAAGCCGAGTAGTTTCCGAGTATTAAATAAATATATTGATGTTATTAATAATAGGGTAGTGCAGGATCTTGTGCCTGTTCTTATTAAACATCTTCATTAATAATCTGAGCCAAAGGGGTAACATCATTAATGAAATCTGCTGCTGCTGACTCTGTGAGGTTGCAAACATTTCAGAGGATATTAAGGCACCTGAAAAAACTAAGAATAGGAACAGAAATTTAATGGAGAATCAATCTGGGAAAATGCATATACTACAATTCTGCTATCTTCGCTGAATAATTAACTGAAGTTCAGAAATTCCTGAGACATATACAACTATAAACATGTACATGAAATGCATCCAAAAATGTGGCTGCAATAGGAGAGAAAAGCCTGAACCTTAAACTGTAGATTGTGATAGAAAATCCTGTTGAAAATTATTTTACAATGCAATATGTATAGATTTCTGACGTATTTTGGGCTGCACATACCTATGTACCATACAACACGGCAGGAATGTATCTCTCTACAAGTTTACGGCGCCATGAGACCGCTACCTTCAATCTGTGCGTACCATCTGAGTCATGTTGGAGTAAATGATTTGGAAAAAAAGATGTAGTTCTTGGATATTAAGTCATAACCTGAATACAGAGTTATAAGTTAATTGTTCTAGGGAATCTGCAGAAGCACAAAACCAAGCAAGCAAAAAATTCCCAGAGCCAGGAAAGTCTTATCTACGACAGAAGTCGAAAAATTATAGGTAAATTTCCATAGCGCTTTTAAATGAAAAAGGGCAGGTTTCTGTTTCAGTCACAGGAGTGTTAAATGTGTGATTAACTTGTGTGTTCTGAACGAGTATATGGTCCAAGGCCTTGACACCAGAGATGTCTTTGCTTGGGAAAATGTCTCTCATGAGAAAATAGGGAAGTCATATCATATGGCACAGTGAAAACCAAATTTAACAAAATAATAAAGAGTTTGAAAGCAATGATCCTTCAAGTTGTAAAGACAGCTCAGTAGACTAAGATGGAATTACACAGCTTCGCTAGCTTCAATAAATATTATCAATATTTATATCCATCAATACCAAGTATCTATCAGTATCTGGTATGTTAAATGAGTCACACATACATTTTTATGTTCAGTTTTCATAAAACTGAAATAAACTATGGTATCTTAAAATACTGTATGACAAGTAACAAAGCAGTTGAAATTATTTTCCAAGGGTTTAACAGGAAAAAAAATCACTTATTTGATAGGAAATATTCAACTGATATTTTCCTTTGGCTTAGATTTGTGCTGTCGTTACAGTACAATGCATGCTATGCAGAATACTGACCCACATGTTGCACAGGAAAGTCAGTTGGAAGCCCTCAGGAAATATAAACAATTTCTTCACAAGTACTCTGGTTCATTTTAAGAGAAAGGGAATACCTACACCCCTTGCACTGCTGTGGATATCTCAGCCCTAACTCGTATCAGTTTGAGAAGTCAGTGAAGACTTCAACTATGGAAACCATAAACATGAGCATTCAAAACCAGACGTTTCTTACAAATCACAAATACCTGGTGCTGAGCTGCTGGCAAAATAGTTTAACTGCTGTTAATGTTACACAGCCAAGAGAAAGGAAGGCATCCACTGGATTTTATTCTTATGATGTGTTATCAAAAATAATCAACTGTAAGAGCCTTTTTCACAGTAAATCATTTATTTGTTAAATAAATAATATTATTTACTGTGCTGAATTACGCAGCCTTCCCACGAACCACCAGTTAGGCAAGACGTGTTGAATGGTCTCTACAAACACATTAAAACCAGTTACCAGTTATGTTGACTTTGATGTTGTTCTGTTACTGGTCATCTATGTCATACTGAGTTTTTTTCCGTTCTGTAGTGCTGGACAAATGAAATTTTCCTTGGGCAGCGTGCACATTTCTCGTATTAAAACAAATTCTATATTGCAAATGGACATTGCTTGCAGGTGAATAAACATTGTAATGCTGGGTTTAATATTCAAGTACAAAAAAAAAAAGCCAGTGTTTCCAAAAAAGAGATGAAAAAATAAACTGAGTTTGTGAAATGTTCTTAAATGTTTTTAACCTTCTCAATTATGTTGCAGTAATTATGACTGCTGCATAAATGAACACACCTTGCTCAGCTCTCTTTCAGATCAGAGACACTTTTGTGGATCAGGTAGTAGCAGCTTGAACCTGGAAGTTCAAAGGAAAGCGAAAGTATAAAATTCTACAATGTCATATTCAGTGTCCCATTGCACATGAAGAATAATATACTGGCGTTCGTGCTAACAGTAACTACTGCAATATTTCAGTTAAAAGAGTGGATGTCTCGAAGGGATTATACACTCAATTAATTAGGGATCAGAATCAGGAATGGGTTCTCAAATAATTTCTGCTTTTCCCCGCAAGATAATTTCAGAACTGTCAGTAATATAAATGAATAACAGTAGCAACGCTATCTGGCACTAATTATAGCACTTACCCACACTGTGATGCTAAAGATTGCCTTCTGCAATGGTAATAGCTAACATTTGAATGGTGCCTTTCATCTACAATAATCCCCAAATACTCTACAAATTAGAAATCTGATCTTTCTGGGTATATGTAAATCCTTGACAAAGGAGATCCAAGGCAGAAGGACTATAGCTTTTTTATCATCTGTATGTCTGATGATCCTGCAGTCTTTATCTAGAAGCCCACATCTATTTATGGAGGTTAAATTACTCAAACAGAAAAAAAATCATTAGGACATCAGGAATAAAACCAAGTCTGCAAACCACATCTCCAAGACTCTGACTATTTATTTATTGACAAAAAACGTTCCAAACAGTGTACTTTGTAATGGGGCTTCTTTTTCCTTCCTCCATCTTTGCATTTCTTTCATAAATGTCATTTTCCTTTACCCAGCTCCTCACATGTAAATATACAAAACTCCTTGTAGCAGAGGCATGGCTTACTGCACATAATTGTTATATTTTTTACAAGTATTAATGGTACCATTACCACTTAGAGATAGCTCTCATCCATTTATTTGAGACGTTTAGAACTGGGAATCTGGTAAACAGAAGTTCCTCATTCATCACAGAAATGTGGTAAATCTTAGCCAGCACAGAGGTTAGGAAAATGAAATTAGCTATTTTTCTAGATGGAAAAGGTAAAGAGAAATGGGCTATTTTGCCAGGCCGAATGTGGTTACTAACAGTGACATCTGGGCAGGGTGCCGTGCATCAGACACGTGTTCTTATAAAAAGATTGAGGGGCCCCCAAGAAGGGATAACATATATTTCAGGCTCAGCTGTATGTGCCTGAGTGGTAAGAACGCAAGGGCCTGTGTGAACGTTACATTTCTGCACTCCTGGTCTTCATTACAAGTGTGGATATCCACCTTGCTAGAGGAATGAAAACTCTTTTTTCACTTCGCATTTTTTAATATGGAAGAGATAAAACTTTACTTCTGATTTATCTTTTCGTAATGTTAAACTATATTTTCTTCCTCAGCCTGTGAGATTTCATACGCAGGAAGAAAATGTTCTTATTCATTGCAGAGATGATAACACATAAGTAGGGGCTCTGAAATCCTGAAGTCTTGAAAGAAAAGCCAGAAGTGTGTTTCCAAATTTAGGCTTTAATCAGGGTTGTAGCCCAGCTTCAGCACAGCACTGAGGTACATTTTTCAGACCAGTTTACTTTGATGGAATATAAGCACCTGCTTATATTGAAACACATATTTAAATAAGTACCTGCTTAAGTGATTTGCTGAAACTGAGTTTCCACGACTTTTTCTGGAAAAACCTTCTCAGCAGCAAACGTCAATAAAGAGGCCTGATTACATTATAAAATGTCTAACAAATACTGTTTAATGCTGACTTTTTAGGTCATCACTGCTGGGAATAGCAAATAGTTTTTACTTTGCCAGGTGAGATTAATTTCTAAATAAATGAGGCTGCAAAATACCCTACACAGCACCTGTGGGCTGTTCTGCTCCTATGACTGGAGAGGATAAAAGATAATGATGCTTTTTAAAAGCTTACTGTTTGAAATATGTTGCAATATCTTTTGTTTATTTCTCTCATTAAAAGAAAGAAAAAAAAAAGAAAAATCCCAACTAGAAATATTGTAAGTAAAATAATGTGCAATAATTCTTCTTGTACCTCTGCTTTAAAGCAAAATGCTGGGTTTTTTTTTCTGTCTGCAGTTTTAAAACATGTAAATGAAATGTCCAAACAGAGAAAAGACTGACCAGCCCTCCTCAGAGCAAGGTTTCTACCTAATACCTAAAACTAAGTAGTCTTTGTTAGCAAAACCCGACTGCTCTCAATACAAGCAAACTAAAGCTAGTTTACCATATTCAGACTGAGTGGTGCCTAATACAAATTTGCTTTGCTTATCAGTGAACGTTATTCAATTATAATTATACAACCAATACTATGGAAAATATTTTGCTCTGGCAGTTTTTATACTTTGCTTCAGCATTGGTACCACCTACTAGTTTGAGTTTTTAGATGATCTTACTATTGAAATGAAAGAGGCTGACAACGGACCAGTTGGTGGTTTGGGATATTCAGATGGGGTTCAGATCCTCTTTCTTTCTTAGGCTGCTTGTGCAGATAGGCCCACTACTAGATGGTGCTGAAGACGGGCTGAAATGTTAGTTCATTGCAAAGGAATATGTTTAGCACTTCCCTAAAAAATTCCATGTTATATAAAAGAAGTTCTAATCCTTGTAGTCTGAAGAACTCATTGGTCCAAATGCATCCAAGTGGGGTAGGAACAAGAATCATAGAATCATTAAGGCTGGAAAAGAAGACAGAGCAAAATACTTACAAATATATATTTCCAAATCTCAATTTGAAATAAAAGAATTTGGGGGTAACTCATCTGAAAATTTTGCTTGGAAATAGTACAAATCTTCTGTTTAACATATTGTTCTATCTTGTACCAGAACATCCATTCTAAATCAACCGTGAAATAAAACTAAACTAGAACCCCACAAAGTGTGGTTCTCCAGTTTGTAAAATATCAGAGTTCGTAAAACACACAGAGAGAATACCCAGTGCAAGCAGTAGAAGGAAAACTAGAAGCCATTATGAATTTCATGGCAACTGGCATTTCAACTAATTATTTTTACAGTGTACTGCGGCAGTAGAAGGAAAACTAGAAGCCATTATGTATTTCGTGGCAACTGGCATTTAAACTAATTATTTTTACAGTGTACTGCAAAAAAGTTTTTATACTAAGATACTGTATTTTTTTAATGTCATTTACAGAAAGGCAAATAATTTTGCTTTTTTTTTACATTGTTGCTCCACCAGAGGCATGTAGACTTCATTTAGATTCTAACTTCCCTTCCTGACTCCTAATCAACTCTGGTACACCAGAAGTTATTAAATTTTTCTCCAGAAAAATCTGTTTCCATTTGCTGACCAGTTAGAAAGAGAAGTCAGTTAATTATTTTCATTCTGCTCAGTAGATGGTTTGATGGATTCTGCTACATGGTTAATTGAGCCTCTCTATCCCTTTAATGATGGGGAAGAATAGAATTAGTGGAGATTTGCTGCTGGTCGTTTCCAGTTTCAAACTAGAGGATTGATCTCTCTTTCACTAGTACCTGATTTTCCAGATGTGGTTTGTGCGGTACTTATATAAGTGGAATATCTTCTTTGACCTTTTTTATCATGTTGTATAACCAGAAAAAAGTAGAACTAGGAGAGAATTTTGTGAGCGGGGCACTAAGTACCTGAACTCATAGTCAAGATCGAGAAGGTAGATGTCCACACTTTCAACTGTACGATTAGAACCCAAAATTGCAGTTTTTGTGGACAGAAGCAGTGATTATTATTTTCACCTTCTTGATTCTTGCTACATTTTAGCATAATTTCAAAATGGGATTAAAACATCTAAGTCAAAAAAAAGAGAAATAAAGAGAAACTCAGCTGTTTCTTTGAATCCCATGTTAAAACATGTGAATGGGAAGAAAAATGGTCTTCTGATCCTTTGAGTGTTTCCCCATTTGTGTCAGCACTTTCTGACTACGCTCGTATTTATAGCTGTGCAAGATTTTTGAAGAACCTCCTTAATGGCTTTTCAAGCACAACAGTGCATGACTCTGCCTTCTGGAGAATGTGGTAAGAAAATGTTCGTTTGCCATAAGTGAAATAATACGGGGACTTCTGCAGTCAAAGATTTCAGCAGCCGTGTTCATCTGTGGCATAGATTTATCCTGGTCAGAGCATTCCTAATTAACGTGGTGCTGTGAATAGCAGCAGGTCTGCACAACCCCCTGTGCAGAATTTTCCAGCATTTCCAAAGGTTTTGATGAAATCTTCTATGATACGTGTTTCAGATTGTATATGTCATTTGGTTGCCATAAAGCTGTTTTAATGTATTACATGTTTTCCACTCAGATATTATGTCTCTGACACTGAACAATACTCGGTGTTGCAGCAAAGGGAAAATAAATTATAATGTATTAATTTGTGATCGAAATCACCACATCTGGCAACTTCTATTACTGTCCTACCAGTGCCGTTACCTCTCATAAAGTTGTCCAATTCTAGCAAAATGCCAGCTGCAGCAAATATTTGTGTTGAGTACACTTTGATTTCTCCATTGTGTTACATTCTGAAAGATCAAAGCACCTTCCTTTTCCTCTTTTCTTCTTTTTTTTTTTTAATCTATCTGTGTTCATCAAAATAGGCTGGTGAAAAGCAGTCTGATGAAGTGCTTGGTTTTGGAGGCTGTCTTATGGCACAGAAACTAATATTCAGGGTTGCTCTTTGTTCTTTGATTACAGCAATGAAAACTCAAAGCCACAGACTGCGAAAGAAAAACTTCTTTTTTGTAAGCCAGTTATAACCTGCTGCAGCAATGTCTTTCTGTGCAAGTGCCCAGAGAAACATAAATGCCTCAGCAGGGTGCTGACTTTGAAGCCCAACAAATAATTATTAACTTGCCTGATCACAGTACTGTTACTTTCAGGGCTTTTATCTGCTACTTGCCTTGTAAAGTGTCTTGGGCAAGGACCATTACGCGGCTCTGCTATATGCAGTAACCCTTGGTCATAGGAAATACTGCGGTAAAAGTGTGAATAAAAGTGTAAACACTGCAATAATGAAGAGAAAGGGAGACAAGGGGTTAAAGGTAGTATTTTTTTTTCACTTAGTTGTTATGAGGTGTCTAATCATCCACTCTCCCCCTATAACCTAAAAGAGATTAGTTCCCGTCTTACTACAGACTATCGATGAAACCAGGATCACTAACACAGGTTGGAGCCGACTGTTAATAAGGCAAAAGGTAAATGAGATTAAGTACAAATGTAAATTTCAAATCTTCTGTTTGTAGGTTTTTTTTTAAAAAGGATCACTGCATTAGGAATGCTAGTGGTAGCTCATCACAGTGCCTGGAGATTGAAGAGCTGCAGTTGCTAAACCTTGTGGGACCCGTTTTTTGTTTCTGTGTGTTATTCTACTCAGCAGTGCCAGGCAATTACCTCTGCTTTAGAACTTTGAAAAATGCACACTAAAAGTAAGAGGATGAGGTTAAAATGCAGAAGGATCTTATGTTCAGCTAAAGGAATAATTTAATCCTCATCAGTTCAGTGATAACAGAAAACATCAGACTAGTCTTATTTCCCTTTACATTCTATAGGAAAATTAACTCTATTTTTGTAGTCCACCTCTTCTCAATTTAATTTAAGAAAACAGAAGCCTAGCACCTCACATATCTTCAGAATGAACATTTAACTCAGAATCATATTGCTCTCTGCAGAAAAGCTGCCAGCAATAGAGAAAAATCCCCACTCATCTGTCCAGTATTTATGCAGCTGTACTTGTAATATCATGGGCTGTACTGTGTGTATGATACAATTCATTTCTCATCCAAAATACATTATAAATCACTGCGGTGAAGACTGCAACTCTCAATTTGTCATGGAAATTAATAAACTATTTAACTCAGAGCACTCATAATGCATTCAGATAAGCACCCCATACATCAGATCATTTTCCATTGCTCTTAGTATATATAACTTCTGTCTCCTTCCTGCCCCTCTTTCTCTCTCTGTGTCTCTTTCATTCACTTTTGTTCTAGGGACAGGTAAGCAGTTTAAAGTATTTATGGTATATGAGAACAACGCAGTGACACTTCAGATATAAGAGAACTCCACGTTTGTAGATCTTGTCTCACAGTTCTGTCTCCTACATTACCAAAAGTTCTTACCTCGAAGAGTTCAGGATAAAACCCAAACTCTGCCTCATCTCTTCTGCTCAGTAAATCTATATACTTTTCATATAAGGGTAAAATTCTTAACAGATTTGCTTCCTTGTGGAGGTAAGCATCAAAACTCCACAGTTACTGGAGGGAATTCCAGGCAATTGAGATTTCAGACTGCTTTCTCAGTTCACAAATGTTCAATTCAAATATTCATGAGTCCATGAGGCAGATAAATTGTTCTGCTATGTTATAAAATATGTCTCTGATCTTTCATTTCTGTATGCATGCAACAAACATTTACTGTCACTTTGTGACCCAGGCAAAATTATTCATTTCCACTCAAACCAGCTGTTTCAAACTATTTTTGAACACTGCATTTATGAAAGGAAATGCAACATTTTATTTTTTACATTTTTTTAAAAAAATGTGTCATGGAGTGATTTTTATGCTGATAACTTTTTCTTTGGTTGCTTGGATTTTCTTCACTTGAATGAAAGACAAGTGTTCTGAGAAGTATAAAAGTCCTTGACTCTGTCTTTGTAAGCCCTGGGAGCCGTGAGTGATGCTTGCCTTTTCCCAGCTGTTTGCTCTTTCTTTGCTATTTCCTGCAGTATTTTGACTGGAGCTTCTGTGCTTTCGCTGCAGCTCCGTCCCTCTTGGGACTCAAGCTGGCATGAAACTGCAGTTGCAATGCTTTCAGGTAAGGGCATGAATCAGTGTCTGAAGCTCTCACGTCCAGCTCTGAGGAATCCAACGTGAATACTGTGATTCATGTTACAGCACATGCCAAAGACAGATGAAATGCCTGTCGTGATGCTGCGCTAACATCTTGCGACACTGTGCTGCTCTGAAATAAAGCAAGCCAGCTGTGTCCCTGTCCAGTGCTCATAAAGTCGTGTGTTCTAATGAACTTATCCCTGGAGCACTACAAAATGTGGCTATCTCCCCTTGTGGCTTTCAAAAATCATAGAATCATGGAAACATTAAGGTTGGAAAAGGCCTCAAGGATCATCAAGTCCAACCGTCAACCCAACACCACCCAACCCACTAACCCATGTCCCCAAGCACCACATCTACACGTTTCTTGAACCCCTCCAGGGATGGTGACTCCACCACTGCCCTGGGCAGCCTGTTCCAATGCCTCATTACTCTTTCAGTGAAGGAATTTTCTTTCTTATAGGAAGAACATCTTGAGAGAAAGCAACTCTTTTTTCTCCTTTGCACAACCAATTCAGCTGAAACACAATTTCATCTGTCTCCCATCGGGTTTCCCTTTCCCTGTTCTTGGAACAGCAGCTTGGTATTTTTATATATGTTTTACAAGAATATGCTTCCTTTCATTTGTTAATAAAGGTCAAGGCCAGTGTGCCTCTGGATGGCATGCTAAAGCCTCAGAATGTAAGCCTGAAAATGCAGAGTGCCTGAGTCTGATCAATCTGACCTGTGTAACAGCATGGACTTACTCCCTTCATCCCTGAGAACTGGCAACTCTGGTGCCCTAAAGATACTCATTTGAGTGCCGTCATTGTTTATTTTCACCATTTTGTTAACCCTGCTTCTCTTTTGTGCTTGAGTTTACAAACAAGTCCCAAAATGTCAGAAGAAAATCCCTTGTAGAGGGAGTATTTTCGCAGGTGGGAGGTATTATTAACACAAAACCATGTAAAGATGGAAAACTAATGAAAGATTGAAATATAATTAAAACCAAAGCATTCTTCACTTTCTTTGATGACAAACACTTGAAGAGTAAATAGTGTAAGAGTAAACTGGAGGAGTCTTAGGCGGACCACTGCTTTTTGCAAATCAGCTACCCTGCACAAGTAGAACATTTGCTTAAAAAGTCTTGCTTCTTGGGAGAGTACATCAGTTCTTTCACTTTCTACTGATCAAAAAGAAATAAAAATAAAGGCAATGCACCCTTGGGAGGTGATCTACTATTAAAGTCTTGAAAGAAATTTTAATCATAAATTCTAGAAGCAGCTTCTGTTTGCTCCGTCACTATTATAAAATGGTTTATGGCCAATGTGATTAAAGGCCCACACCAGTCATTAACAGCCTCTCTCTTAAACAGTTTTGTATATGCAAGGTCTGTCTGGGAAGACCAAATAACAAACAGCTTGAAATTAATGATTTATCTTCTGATGGTGAACTTACCGTATGTTTAATAAACTCTAAGCAAGACTGCACGCAAAAAAGTGAAAAGGTATACCTCATCACTTCCTGTTTGCAAGATTTTTGCCAGGAAAACCACTGATCAAAGACGAGAGAAGTATTCCCATGTCCCCAGCCCTAGGTGACATCTGATACTAGATGATATTTTGCTACAACATCTGCTGACTTCTTGCTTGGAAGGTTAGCACTCCTGGATTCAGGGATGTATCTGATGGCAAGGTGCCATCTGCAAGACGTACATTTTACCTACGCTGTGTTTGCAATGCAGTTGATTGGACTTTTAATTTCTTTTACAAATGGACAGAATTAGAAACTCATAAACAGCTTCTCTTTTGGCTTCAGTTACCTGGAAACAGGTTTATTTACTGAAAAAATACTATATTTGAAGCTCCATTAATGAAGCCTTAACATTCCCATGTTCTGCTACTCATTTTAGCTGCACAAAGTCTCGTCTTGCAATACGTGCAGGAAATTTTTCAAGTCAAATCTCTTGAGGACTTGGTTTGACCAAAATATTAGGCTTAAGAACACCATCTACCTAAGGCTGGAGCACAAACAGCCATGTTGCTCCCCTAGGACAAAGGATGATTGGTGTCTTCCTCCAACGGGGGTGATTTGCACTTCCAGCTGTTCCCTGACCCCCAGGCAATTTGGAGCACAGGCAGAAGGAGCTGCTCATGGATTCACGGTTCTGGCAGTGACAATGGGACTGTTCTTGGCCACCATTTTTTTTCTTCCAGAAATATCTGTGCACTTGAAAGCGTGTAGCACATGAGCAATGCAGCTCAAAATGATGGAAAAAGCAGCCAGGAGCAGGCTGTCACCATCAGAATAATTTATTTAGCCTCAAGTCTGCTGCCAGAAGGTCACCTCAAGAAAAATGGCATTCAAGAGCAGGTGGAAGGCCAGGTAAGTAGACCTAGTGGACCTCCTATAACCTCATATAACTCATATAAACTATGAGTTACAGACTGAGTGTGCCCAGTGTTACAGTAGGTACTAATTTTCTGACCAGCACAGAACTTCTTTCTAAATCATGTTTCGAAGTGTTCCCTTCAGTCCACTTTTAAGTCTATAAGGACAGCTAAGAAATAAAATTTAGAATTATCTCTCTCTCCCATGGGAAATTTTGATATTTGCACATTTTTTTTTTATCGAAAACCAAGCTGAAATATTAAAAATCCCAGAATTTCTTGTGAAACGAAAGGGTTTGTACTTATTTTGAATTGACAATGCTGATACATGTCCCCTTTTCCCGTGATGTTAAGCTGTCTGAGTTGCTGTGTTAATCTAACTGTAATTCCTCCTTCAGGGGGTACAAGCGTTGGATCAGAAATAGAGACACTCCCTAGAGGTGCTGTGACTACTGAGGCCAATAAGGAGTCTGAAGGTAGACGGATCCCAAAACAGATATCATTTGCTTTCCCTGGTAAAGAAGTGATGGGTTTGCAAATTTTGCTGGAAATGTTATCTTGTAGAAGCCTACATTTTCCTTGAAATCATTGTTGTTGTGGAAAACTGGACATTACTTATATTTTTAAAAAATATCCGTTCTGGCCTGAAGAAATCATCGTTTATATATGATCACCTCATAATCTTGTTCATAAGTTTCCAGGTGTACATCCCTGCAGTGTGCCATGTGCTGATTTAGAAGCACCCAAATAGGCTGCAGACATGTTTGAAAATGAGGTGCAAAGCTGGATGTTGACGAGAGATCCTGCACAAGGACAAATCAACTAACAACTGCAAGTTTGGAAGCAGTTTGTAGTAAGCCCCAGCGCATGATAGGTGTGCTAATAAGAAACAAGTCACCTTATGACTGCAAATGATAGTTGGACTTTTTTTTTTGACATACAATTTGACAGGTGTCCCCACCTTATTCTTATAGCCTCATAGGAGGGAAAAATGTGGTAGTCATCACTAACCAGCTGCTATCTAATACTAATGTAAAACTAGGTTAGTTCTAGACCAGTCCCACTCAGTACATAACGGCTTGGTGTTAGGCAGCTGTGTAAGTGCTTTGCAACTTAGGGCTCATAAACGGATTTTTACTAGTAATTCAGCAGTTAAAAGAGACTTAAAGTCGTTACCATGACAACTAACCATACATTCTCTGCAACACTTTGTGATTGTCGCTTATGCCATTGCTTTAAATAACAATTATATGTATATGTAAGTACATACACACAACCAACGGGTTAATCTTCCAGGCTGGGAAAGTGTTTAAATTCCCTGGCTCCAAAATGTCATTTTTTTGTAAGGTATGCAGAAACTGTTTTTAAACGAATGAGCCTATTGCTGGATATCAGAATCCAAATGGGAAATGGTATTTAGTAGTTAGAATAAAATGGTCTGTATGGGGAGGAATAGATTAGGCTGCCTCACAGTGACTGAGCAGAGATAATAGAAGATGATACGAATGTGGAAATAGTAATTTGCAATGGGCCTTGTAACACTTGTAACATGTGTCTGAACAGTCAGAAGACGGTAGAATGGTTCTACCTTGCCTCGTTTAATAAAAGATGTGCTCCAGGCATCTGCCTGACTGAGCCTCATGCAGCTATAAGTTTGCTGACTCTTCTGCTCCGCTGTTCTATTTAGGTCAGGTTATTTAAACATCTGCATTAAACAGCGGCGGATTTCTTGGGAAGAGAGAACATACATCTCTAGCCAAACTTCTGAAAATAGCAATTCTGGCCTCTCAGTTTTGTGACATTCTCCACACTCTCTGAAATAAAATTCTTTGAAATCAGTGACTTTTTAAAAAAGAATTCACCAGTATATTGGATGGCATGATTCACAGGGTGGGAAGATGGAGATCTAAGTGAGCTGCCAAAAGTATAAGTGAATACAAGAGGTTTATCTGTCTTTGTCAACGCTGCAATATTAACAAACTCAGCAGCTTCCCTGGGGATACCCTGACAGCCTGTTTGGGACTGAGAAGTTGAGCGAAGCTGCAAATTTTTCACAGTGTTGCTAAACACATAACAAAGGAAGCCACTCTGACAGCCAAGCTTCTGTCTCCAGACATTTTTTCTCGACTGATGATGGCCTGAGCAGCCAGCTGGATTTAAAGCTAGATCCAGATTTCTGAAATTCAAGAGCTGTGAATCTGACGATTAGTTGTGGCATGTTATTGAAAGAGTTTATGATGAGGGGATGCTCCAGATGCATCAGGGACTGATTCCATCCTGTCTTTTCTCTGAAGAAAAAGAATCATGGGAGAAATTGAACACGTGGGATTATGACAATGATTCCGTCAGTACCAAGGTGGTGCCAGAAGCTCTCTCACAAAAAAGTAAAAGAAAAAACCATGACAGAGGGCTCTCTGCCATCTGTGGCAGCCTGCATATTTCTCTGGCCTGCCTATGAAGAAGGACACTTGCATTGTGATGCTTAATTGTCAGTGGATCTTTCATGAATTTTGGGCTTTTTTTGAAAAAAAAAAAAAAGGTAGCTTACAAGCTCTTCTGTTACAGGTTGAGTTTGACTTATCTTTGGAAAACAACAGGAAAATAAGGTCGAGAACACCTTTCTTGACAGGGATTCATCCTGTTTTCTGGGTGTCAGGCACTAGATATTCAGCTCAGCTTTATCTCTCTTAAAAATAATGTTTCCACTCACCATATATGTCAGAGTGTTGTCTTTAATAACCTGAATTCCGTGTTGTCTAATTCTGTGCTTCTTCACACCAACGCAAAGGGAGAGCATAATGCCACCAGATCAGAACAATATTATTTCTAATATACATTTACACTCCTATTGTAGGAGAGTAAATGGTAACATATTGAGGGCCTTAGTGCAAATTTATTTCTAATCTTATAATTTCTTAGGAATGTGCTATATAATGTGCTGCATTAAATCTTAATTTTGTGTGGCCTTTTCCTTCTGTCACTATTTTCCATCCAGTTTGAGTTAATCTTTGCACAGTTCTTTGGAATAGCAAGCACCAAGTCTTGTTTTTTCTTTCCTTCTATGTGAGAGGAAAAAAACCTGACTGCCTTATACATAAAGATGAATGGATGACTTATAAATAATTCAAGCAATGACTGCTGCTATTTTATCATTCAGTCTTAGCCTTTCCATTGACTAATATGGAAGTGCAGGGAGCCTTGTATATAAAAAGAGCCACGTACCTTCATCTTCTTTAAGCAGCAGAGGATCTAACCGGTAAGTATATGTGCATGCAGATAAAAAGAATTACATAAAGACACAGAATATGTCCTAGGTGACTTTCCTAGACTTATTGGCTTGTCATTTCTTTCGGTTAGGCTAGATGTCAGTGAACAGTGCCGTGGGACAGCAAACCCACTGTCATTCAGATAGTTCATCAATGTCACTGACCACAGCACACCTGGCAACTCGTCGTGTCTCTTCTATAGGTGAGGTATCAGGATGTCATTAGTAGAGAAAAAATATTTAGTATCTCTGAGCACTGAGCACTTCTGTTCACTTGGCTTGAGGTTTTTTATGATGGACAAGCAAGAATGAGAGAATACTTTTGAAAACTGGATTAGCACTTGCCCTAAGATTTTCTGTACTATCATCTCCTCTTAAATAAGCAGACTATGTCTCTTAAATGCTGAGATGCATTTTGGAGGGAACCTTAAAAAATCCACATTGTGTTATTAATAGTAAATGTCACCCATAGGAGTAAATATTAGTTACTGAACATGAACAACGTCAAAGGAATTTTCCTTGTGATTAATGGTGTGACAAAGAATAACAAAAGAAGCATTAACAGCTTGCTGCTTGTTATCAGGGATTGCTGTTTTCTTTGCACAGAATGGCAATTTGTCAGGGAACTACAGGGGCAGCACTTAACAGCAAAGCTCCAGAAAACATGTTCACGTGATAAGTAAGCTGCAAGTATGATGGGCTTTTCTAGTGGGGCAGGCTGTAGCTGGGCAGCATGAAGAGGAAGAAGGCTTCTTGTGAGTCTTTGGTGAAGCAATACGTCACATGCTGCCTCAAAATCAGATTTGGGAGTCAGTCACACCATAGTCATCGTCACTAATGATTTTGAAAGATCCAACCAGTGGATCTCAAATAAGTGTGGAAGTTCATGAGCTGCCATGCCTCTGCAGCTAACACTTATTTCCCGAGGACAGGCTTTGCCAGCTATTTTAGCTATAGCTTGGCAACTGGATACAGAGAAAGAGAAAGGGACATTTTATACTTCAACTTTGAAGAAGGTCAAACACTTTTTTTTTTCCTTTTCTGGTGTCCATGTCCTGATAAAAATCTTGTAATACACTGTCTATTCTTTTTTTTTTTTCTTTTTCAATAAATCCTTCTACTTTCTTTATTTTCATCTGGCATGAGAAAAGGATTATTTCAAGTTCCATGGCTGACAGCAAGTCAGTTTTCTCTTGCAGTTGTCATTGTTCGCTGGAACATTAGTAGGCTGTCATCCTAATACATTTCCCCAGAGTACCCAAAGAATAGCAAAATTCAGCTCAACTGAACGGCATAGGCTCTTTTAGGAACTTCACAGTACTGGCCTGTAGAGATAGCATTACCCCAGAATTTCATGGACCTGTCACAAGAGAGGTTACGAACCACAAAGGTCACAAATGACTTCGTAACACCAGCTAATCCTGGAAAATACAGGTGAGGGAGGTTGCAGTTCCTTCAGTCTCATCCACTGTCTGCAAGTCAATTGTACTGCAGGAAGAGAGTGAAGCATTTCTTCCCTTACTCCCATTTATTTTATCAAGTAAAACATATTCACCTGTTCAGGCTTCTGCAGTTCCAGCATTCAGCACTTACAGAAGGCACAACCAAGACAACAGGGAATGGAAGTTGTTACCTGGATCAGAACTGCGTGAATGAATATAGTGAAATCATATTCCTCCTGTCAGTACAGCTGCATAGAAGCATAGGAAAATGTTGTCCCAACTAATGAGAAATAAATATTGGAACAATAATCCATCTTCTGCACTGATACAGAGATACATTGCCAATACTTTGTTTTCACTGGGAGGTACTGAGTCCTCACAGAAGTTTGTTATTGCTTGGTAGAATTCAGATTTAACTTGATACTAATAAGTATTGTATCTGTTGCAGAAACTAGCTTTCAAGTGCTCTGGGATTTTAAAATAAAAATTTTTAGGAATATACTTGCTTCACAAATTCTACTTTGCCTCCTTTATTGTTGCAGGAAGTAGAATCTCTGTGGCAGACACAGTGCTTAGCTCTTCCACGGTGAGTTTCACGGAATATTTAGGAAAATTTCAAAGAAATGCAAGGTCTTGACAACTATGTCATGCATAGAATCACATCGGTCATTGGCTTCTTCAGTCTCATTTAATAACGCCACATCCCTTACACATTTGCAACAGTCTCCTTTCATAGCTATCATGAGCCTTTAGATGCCAGCAGGATCTCTCTCAGGAGGGCTGCACTTGCCAGTTTTTTATGGAAACACTCCATTTCAGTATGTTGGAAAAGTCGACTCCCCTTCTCCCAAAAGCATTATCAATTGGCCGTGCTTCGGCATGACAGCACGTGAACAGAGAAGACAGCGTAGCTGCTGAGAAGCAACCCCACCTTGCACAAATAATTCCAACCTTTATTCCTTCACATGCCATGAAGGAAAGAAAAAAGGGGGTGGGGGGTTGTACACACAAGTTACACAGACTCTTGAAGTAGCTCGGTAAGACAGTTATAGACATTCCACCATAGGGGGTTTTTTTGCTTTTTGTAAGTTAAAACCCAGACAGAATATATGTCTTCTCTGCTTAGGTGTCTTCTGTCAGAAAGCAGTTGTAGAGAGCCCTGTGATACAGAATCCTTCTGGAGGATAGTGTGGGAGCATAGCAAGGCACACATAATGCCTTGGTTTTTACCATTGGACTGAGGAAAACGTGCATCCACTGAGTCCTCTCGCCACACCTTAGAAAGTCTGTGTTAGGAAGGTTCCTAAGAAGGTCTGAACTTGTCTGCAGACCCTACTTAGGGAAAATGATAGCAGAATTATGGCTTGGTTTGCTTACCTGGTCATGATTTAATCCTTGTGGGGGTTTTATGGGAGTGGTTTGGTCTATTTCTTTGATCAGTCTCTAAGAAATTATGCTTACCGTACACTGATTGCATTTGATTATTCTCCTTCTACAGATCACTGTTCTACTGGAAGTCACCTTCCAGGAATCAAGCAGTACAATCTTTATTCCTGTGAGATAAATTACAATAGTGGGAATAACAAGCACATCTTCATGGACCCAGAGCTCTGTCAGTACAGATATTGCAGCAGTTGTCAGAGCATAACTGTAGTAAGTATGTATTCCAGCATCCATTCCAAGCCTAACCACTATATGTCTTTTACTTTCGTAAGGACTGTTACATTTATTTTGTGATAACTGCAACAACCTTAATAAAAACTTCCTCTTCTCACCTTGGGGCAGCCAAACCACACCTTCTAAAACTGCAGATACTTGCATACAAATCTTCCTCAGCCTCTCTGATTTAAAAATCCAATGGGAGAAATCTCCTCTGATATCAATTTACAAAACTTTAGTTCTAAAATTTCTTTCTCATTCTGTTTACATCCTCCTGTTTGTTGTAATGGACAATACTAAAAGTACAGTAGATGAAAAGTTAAATTACATTTCTAAATATGCATAAGAGTACTTAGTGGGTTGAAGACAGCCTCTGGAAGCAATTGGTGCGCATGTTTATCAAATTAGTTAGTGACTTTGACAGCTCAGCTGCTAGAGAGGTGACCTTTTGCCTCATTTTCACAGACCTTATTAATTATTTGGAATCAACGTGAAAGGAAGATGCTCAGACCTACGTTAAATCTGGACATACACTGCTTAGACTGTGTTCTCGAATGGAGACAAAATCTGTGCCCTAATTTTTATCTATTAGCGATGACATTTTTGTTCCATTAACAGTAGTCAAGAATTTGGAATCTGGTTCCTCTGTTCCCTTGTATAATATATAATGTCCATCGTGTTTATAAACTAGAGTTGATGAGCTCTGTCAAAATTGAGTCATATAGATTGTCAAAGAATAAAGTACCATGCTCTGGTAAATGACAGGGGTAAAATAGCTTTGCTTTATATTGATACTCCACCTCTCTGAAACAAAATATCTATTAAGCAGGAAAATGAGAAAGGTTGTTTTTCCCTCCCATAACTCTTACTCCACTAGGCAGACATCAACCAGGACCAAAAGAGAGGCTTGGTTCATAAACTGAAGTTCATGATGTTTTATTCACCGGCAAAAATTGCGTGGTGCTTTGAGATCTCTTGATGATGTACGTGCAGCAAGCGTCACAATGCTTCTTAGAACCAGTCTCATACACCACATAGTATTGTGAGGTGTAGTTGAGGTCCAGAAGTACAGTGCTTTTAGACTTGTGGAAAAACAGAGAGGGGAGAGGGATAGTTAGCCTAGAGAGGACAAAAAGAGAATTGAAATAGTACAAAGTAAATAGAAGTTGAGTAATTTTTCCTATCTCACCTTTTCAGTTGCCTAGTCTTGTGCGTGTGACCTCACAGAAAAAAACATTAATTTCGTTGTCCTGAGTAGACTTTTTCTTTCCTCATCTGTCAAATGGATACCACATGGAAACATAGACAATAGATAATGATCCATCCAAACTCAAAGTCAGAGTCACACTGAGCATTTAAAATAGAGAGGCTCAGCTATTTCAGTTATGTACCCAGAATTTGATGAAATGTGACACAAAACAGGAGCTGAGCCGAAGATGCAGAGTGGAAACTTCCAGACAAGTCTAGTCCTAATAAACACCGCACCCAGATTCAGCCTGACAATGTCTTTGTACAGCTCAGGTTAACTTTCTCAACTTGTGGGTAGCAACTACTATGGGAACCATGAAGCGCAATCAGGGCTGGGGAAAGTGAGCTGCTGAACATTTTGCTAGAACCTAATGTCTATTGTTCCACTCCGCCTTTCAGGATTAAATGATCTCTGATAATCCATTGTAAAGTGTATACACAAGATTTGTATGGCTTTTCGTTCTCATTTAACAATTCAAGGGGGTTGCCAACCTGAGAATTATGAAAAAAGCTGTCTTAAGTCACTAGTACCTCTACCTACTGATGACAAAAGATAAAGTAAGCAGCAGATAAAAGAAAAGGTGCTTCATTTGATACACAGTTAGCCTTGAAAGTCTTCTCTGGTCTTGCCAAAAGGCTGTCATTCTACAACTTGCAGTTCTTGTGAAAACAAACAAAAATTTTGTTTTTCCTTTCCTGAAAGACTCTGCACAACATCTTTGGCCTGTCAGTTGACACTCTTTGGAACTGAAATATGGCCTTAAGGACAAGTATATATAGATTAAGTAAGATGCACTTTCCCTTGATTACACTTTGCCTTTGTTACAACAAAGCAAGAAGATTTTTCGGTTGAATTAGAAAATAACACAGGGTTTTGTCAGAGCTGGCTTAGTACATAGAATCATAGAATCATTATGGTTGGAAAAGACCTCAAGGATCATCAAGTCCAACCCAACACCACCTAACTCACTAAACCATGTCCCTAAGCACCACATCTAATAAATTTTGACAAACCTCTTTCTTACACCAACTAAAACATCACAATATAAATTAGTTGCTCCAAACTGCTTATTACCACAATTAACTTTGCTATGCTCTAGGGTCAGAAATAGCTGTTTTATAACTCTTGCAAATCAAACTCCTCTGCCACTGAAGTAGTCACTTGCCAAGAGACCGTGACACCTCATCCTTTAGATGGATATTTCTTGAAAACACCCTCTTTTATTTGTCCCTGTGAGGCTGAATGGACATCCACTATAAAATTGCACCGAGGGAAATGGGAGTTGAATCAGCAATGCTTTTAACAATGCATAACCTTTATTATTCTGCTCCCAGCAGCACTGAAATTTGCATGGCTTAGCGAGTTGCAAGCTGTAATGACAGCTCTTAGGACAGACATCAGTGGCAGCAATAGAGATCCAGTGAGAAGAGCAGACATAGCCCAGCTTCAGAACTCACAGAGATATTGCAGAGCTGTTCAGCACCTGGCTAATCACCCCTAATTCCTTGGGTATTCTTTGTAACATGCCATTATCCACACTAAGGCTTTTTGCTTTTAATGTGGATAGAATGTGTAACACTATCAGGAAATCCAAGTGATCCAGCCACTACATTTTCAATACTTTCTGTTTTTGCTACTGCGCTTTATCCAGTTGAAAGGCAAGAGAAAAACACGCTGTATGATAATGTAACTACATCTGGAATAATAAAAAAAAAAATCTCTAGCTCTGAAATAGTGGGACAATGTCTCAGTTAGGTATATCTTATATGATCAGATACATAGAGAAAGATAAAGTCTAGCTACAGTTAAATATCTTTAAATCAACCTAAAACACATATTTTTCTCTAGTTAAAATATTTAAGTATTACTAATATGAATAAAGTAAATTTATTTCATATTGGTGTTCATTAGATGGTGAAAGAGTATTTAGCATATGGAAAATATACAGCATATGAAGTAAAAAGTGAAATAAGTTTTTTCTGTCTCTATTAAATTGATTTTAAAATTTGTTACAGAAATACATTCCCTGAAAATATTTTGTACTTACCTATTAGTTGAGCCTTTTTTGGTTTCTCAGGGTGAATAGGGCAGGCAGACACATGTATGTGCAGAGTCTTATTTTCATTTGATCACTGGGCAGGATTGGTGGTACTGCATGTTATTTTAAACATCTCAGTAAGTTTCCACCAATAGTCTTTTCTGACAGTGAAAAGTCATAGGAACTGATAGCAAAAAGCCTTGTGCTTTGCTTGGGGATAATAAAATACGAGACCTGCAACTGGCGATTGTACATTCGAATACTGCATTCTTCCAGGAAGATGATGATGACCAGTCATACATCAGTTTCCCGTGTCTAAAAATTGTCAACAGACGGTAATCAGGTAAAAGATCACTGATTGCATCTGGTGAGAGGAAGGATCTGGTGATTGTGAACGAGGGAGGAGGATGGGGAAAGGAAACAAGAGAAAGAAAAGACGGCTGCAGAGGAGAGAGGTGTCATCGGCTGAAAAACAGCGGGGCGAGCACATCCTGCCAGACGAAGCTGTATTCCAGAATCCAAAGATAAACGCAAGTTATGAGATAAATGAAGTAGTGAGATTGTGCTTAGTATTTATAGCCACCTGGGGTTTGTCCAGTCTCAAATGAAGAGCAGTTTGTGTCTGAAACTGACGAAAATGAAAGCACTTTCCCTGGCAGGGAGCAGGAAGGGCAGGGCCCTTGTGGGAAGGTGTGGGGTGAACAGCATGGTGGCACAGGCCAAACTCCCTTCCTGCCAGAGCACCCAGAGCAACTGCTGACAGTGGCCAGGGCCAGCCGGGAGCCCTGGTGGCCCGGCA
>NW_010100449.1:0-1279 GCF_000699245.1 Pterocles gutturalis | reverse complement strand
CCAACACAAACTGTCCTGTGATTCTGTGATAAAGCAGCTGAGCCCAGAGGTGTTGGGATGCACAAAGCCATCGGCCCTAATGGCATCGGGGTGCCAGGCTCTGCCCTCGGGGCGATGAGAACGGGCACCTAAACACCACGGTTTGGCTTACAGAAAGGGAAAAACAGCTGTTGTTAAAACATGTCACTGAGTCCCCTGGTTCTGGGCTGGGGTGGGGTGTGTTGAACAGCCATAGCACTGGGAGCAGGGCTTTGCTGAGTATTTCCTACTGGTAGGATGGATTCAGCCCTCCAGCGCCTGATGCTGGTGTGGGCAAGGATGCGACCCCCTAAAATACGTGTCCTTGAACGCAGTGATGTTGCAGGGAAGTGTTTGCCAGGGGGTGGGCTAACCCAGCAGTCCCCTTGCCCAAGCAAACCCATCACCAGGGATGCCAACCACGGCAAAATACAGGTATCCCGGAGCTGGGGTCCTGGGAGAAGTGGTACCCAGCCACTGGGGTTCATGGGCTGGAGCAGCCCCCAGAGCCCCGGCCGTCACAGCAAACCCCAAGAAATAAAAACAACAGGAACTTCAGAACTGCTTGAGCCAACCCATGAACAAATAATTTTAATGTTTGTTGGTTTTGGTTTTTTTTTTTCAGCAGACTGTAGTTTTCTCAGAGGTCCACAGTCTCCTCTCTTTGAAGTTGGACAGATACAGTAAACACAACAAATATATGATACAACCCATCACAGCTGGATTAAAAAAAAATACACAAAAAATATAATACATAAAAAAAAAGGATTTTTAACATTGTGGACTGACACAGCTCTAAAAATGGTGATTGTAACCCTGGTAAGCTTTACAAAGTCTTTAAAAAAATAAAACAGTACTTCATGTGAAATTCATAAATACACTGGAGGAGAACGGAGGGGCTTGGGGAGGGGGGAGGATTGAGAAAGTGTCTCTGGGATCGTGGCTAAACCCTGGCCAGGTCCGCGGGGGCACCGGGCAGCGTGTGCGTGGGGTGCGGCTGGGCGCCCCGGGATGCAGGGATGGAGGGAGGGATGGAGGCGTAAACCGGTCCAGTTACCGAAGTGCTTCGTCCCCTGGTGGGGCCGGGAGCGGGACACACCTGTGGTTTATGGCGGGGAAGTTTGGAGTTTTCATTCCCAGAGTTTTTGACCAGTGAGTGAAACAAAAAGAAAGAAAAAGAACCATGAAACAACAAACACACATGCTACATATGAGAACTCAGCCGGGCGGCCCCGGCACAGCCCTGGGATGGGATGACAGT
>NW_010100448.1:0-6008 GCF_000699245.1 Pterocles gutturalis | reverse complement strand
AAATGGGCGCAGGTCCGCGGGAGCGGGTTATTTACGCCTTCTGTCAGCCAGCCCTTGGGGAAATGCAGCCGGCCGGAGGGGCGGTGGCCGGCAGGATTTTTTTTTAAGTAGGTGGTAGAGAGCGGCTGTCGCTGGGTTGGGGTTTTTTTTTTTCCAGAACAGAAAATTGCTGTCAAAACAATGCCAAGTATTTTTACTATTTCTTACGTGTGGGTGTGCAGTACAGTGTTATCTCTAGCCAGAGAGCTATCGCCTCGCCTCAAGGCACCAAGTGTTGTTTAGGTATTTGCTGGAGCCAAATTCCATTGTTAATCAACATTTATTAAAAATGTAACTGTACTAACAAGCAATCACGTGAGAAGAGGCCAGCACCTCGCCCAGGCTCAGCCACCATCCTCAGAAAGTGAATCCAAACAAGTAACCCTCGGCGCCAGGGCTGCCAGCCTGAAGGCAGAGGACCTGCCTCACTTGGAGAGAAGCAACCTCCTTCCAAACCCTGCAACTTCTTCTAGTGAGGTGCAGACGAGTGAAAAGAGCACTATAGAAAACACAGGCTAAGTATCTGCTATCTGTATCGCCACCCGTTGCCTTTCTTAATATCAGAACAAGGAAGTGGTGTGGTGAAATGAAAAATGCAAATATTTGGCTGTCGGGATGAAGGAGGTCTCTGTATGGCTCTGAGAAACCAGGGAATACATGAAGGCAGTGAAAACCAGCATAGGCAGGTACAAGTGAATGCACATCAGAAAGTAATTCAAACTACATGTGCATGGAGTACTTCTACTTAAGTGTCCATTAGAACCAGGAAAAGAATGTAAACTTTCAGGAATACAATCTACAAAAGATATTTGATTGTTTTCCCCCAAGTATGGTTCTGGACAGAGCTACAACTGTAAGAACACAGAGACATCAGACTGTTTGCTTTCTGTTTGTTTATTTGGTTGCTCCTTGGCACAGTTTGGGTTTGCTTGCGAAGTTCAGGAATCCAAAGACAGCAAAATTTTAGCATCACAGGGAATACATTTCTGCACAAAGAGGGAAATAAAGTATGTTGTTGGAAAAGGGAAGGGACAGTATGCCAGAAGAGGGGTAGTTGATCCTTCTCCTCTGCTCAGCCCTGGTGAGGACATACCTGGAGGGCTGGGTCCAGTTCTGTGCTCCCCAGTATGAGATACATGGGCATACTGGAGAGAGTCCAATGAATGGCCACTAAGGGACTGAAGCATCTGTCCTATGAGGACAGGCTGAGAGAGCTGGGACTGTTGAGCCTGGAGAAGAGAAGGCTCAGGGGATTCTTACCAATACAAATACCTGAAAAGAGAGGGTAGAAAGAAGATGGAGCCAGGCTCTCTTCAGTGATGGCCAGTGACAGGACCAGAGGCAATGGGCACAACCTGAACCACAGGAGGTTCCCTTGGAGCATCAGGAAACACTTTTCACTGTAAGGGTGACCCAGCACTAGCACAGGTTGCCCAGGGAAACTGTGGAGTCTCCATTCTTGGATGTGTTCAAAAGCTGCCTCATCAAGGTCCTGAGCAACTGGCTCTAGGTGGCCCTGCTTGAAGACCTCCAGCAGTGCCTGCCAACCTCAACCAGTCTGTGATTCTGTTAAAAAATGAAACAAAATGAAACAGACCGCCTGCCCCACACCCTCCCCCCCCCCCAAAAAAAAAAACAAACCAAAACAAATCAGAACACCCACACATTTTAATGAGTCTGTCAGCAGAGCTTCCTTATTTCAACTAAGTAGGTACTCATTCTGTGCCAGTTGAAGGTAATAGTACTCTTTTGTTTTTTTCTAATCAACTTTGGGAAGTCTGCCATTACTTGTAGGCAGCGTCATGAATGTCTTTAATTAACCTCAGTTTGTCTGCAAGGATTTCAGGGTCTCTCCTATTGACCGTCCTCCTGGGGAGCTGTACAAGGCAGTTGCCCCTGGCTGCTGTGCCCAGGCAAAGAGCAGCACCTCTGTCCAGCACAGCCTGCAACACGGGGGGGTGGCTGAGCAGACGTGCGACTACCAGGGCAGCAAACTCCAAAACAGTAAACTCTGAAAATAATTAACAGGCAGGGCCTGCCAGCAAGTGCAGCCATTACAGTCCTTCCTTTTGAGAGCGCATTAATAGATTTAATGGCAAGTGAATTGCACCATGTGCAGTTTTCCAATGCTTTTAAAGATGACAACCCTAGAGCCTGGTCTGCTAGCAATATAATTTCAAAGTCGCAAAGGCATTCATTCATAAAGAGCAGGAGAGCCTCCCCCAAACATGTACAGATGCCAGATGGTAAGTACTAGAAGCTTTTGGGAGCACCATACCAAGAAAAGCCAGGAATTCAGTTTCACAGATTGTTTCCCTAGGCCCTCTGTGCTTCACAGCAAGTTTGTGCCTTGGCTTTGGGGTCTGATTTAAAATTTTTGTTGTGTCTTGCTGTACAACAGAAATAACAATTCTTAATTGTTCTTAATTCTCCATTACATAGTATTGGAGCATTCTGGCATTCTAATTAACTTGTAAAATTCAGTCCAGAATACTTAGGCAAATAATTTAATAGGATTCACAAACACACACCACAAACTCAAAAAAAAAAAAAAAAAAAAAAGGTCACTCCTTCCAATCCAGTATAATGAAAGGCTATGACCATTTTTTTCATATGCAGTTTTCAAAAAAGTAGGGTAATCTGCCTACTTATTTCCACTTAAAAACCCATCACAAAGTTAAGCAATCTATTGTTAATGTACTTGGCATCACAAGAAGTGCCATTAGCCCCAGCAGACAAGTGAGGAAACAGAGACAGAGAAACTGAAATTAAATTCACAAAGGAAGCATGTGGCAAAGCAGGGACTTCGGGCTCCATGACTCCAGACCAGCATCTTAATCACAACATTAATGTCTTTTTTGTTTTTAATTTCTCCCTACCAGACTAGAGTAAAAAACAGCTGTAGATATATGCTTTTGATGTTCTGTTTCCAAAGCACTTTAAGTCTTCCATCATTGCTGAAATGCAAACATATAGTACTGCAGCTGGCAGTGGCAGAAGTGACAGCACAGAACTTTTACCTATTCAGAGCTATACAAATTGTCAGCTCTGCTGACACCAAAGTGAGAAAGGAAGGGTTATTGGGGAGAGAGACAAAAGCTGCTTGGCGAAAGAATTCGACCGCCTGTCTCTGTCAGCATCCTTACACTAAGATCTTTTTCATTTCTAGAAAAAGTGTTTTAGAGTTTTGCCACAGTGATATGAAGAGACTCAAATAAGTAACTTCCACCTGAGATATTTGCTCCAGCTTTTGCTTTCTCCCAGAACCTCATGCAACCGCAGACGATATATTCCTCCTCATGTTGTTATGGACTCCCAGTGTTTGTTAACACAGCAGCCCCATGGTTGTTTACCTTAATATAATAAATGGATTTCAAAAGTAAACTGTGTCAGTGTTCTTCATATCATACCTTCAAAGCTATGAACTTAAAGCAACAGCAAAAGAAACTTGGATCATTTAAGCATAAATCATTTCCGAACACAGGGTGTCCAGCTAAACTTTCCTAGCAAAACTGTTAACGAATTCACAAGTAACCCATTATTTAGGTGTCACATTCTTGCCCGGCATTAATAACTTTTCACAACTCCGTTGTAGAAACAAATAAATTTTGACCACTACTTGATCTCCATAAAAATCTTTGTTATTTTTAAAAATACTATATAGTTTACTCAGAATACTAGCAGACTTGTTTTAGTGATCAACTTGATGTCCTTATACAAGCCAAGTCAAATTTCCGTTTCATGCACTTTAGACATGCCTA
Source organism: Pterocles gutturalis (assembly GCF_000699245.1). NCBI lineage: Eukaryota > Metazoa > Chordata > Aves > Pterocliformes > Pteroclidae > Pterocles > Pterocles gutturalis. The sequence goes on along the minus strand of NW_010100448.1, from coordinate 2,208 downwards.
GGATATTTGGCTTCGCCTTTTCTTGGAAGATGGAAGGAGACTGTACAAGAACAGGTATATAAGTTTTATAGATCAATCTCAAAACCCTGCAAAAGTGATCATTAAAATTCCATATTTAGCAGCATAAATTTCTGCTTCATGACAAGGTCAGTAATTGGATGGACACACTAATGACTTCAGAAAAAGCTTACGGCAGCACCACAAAACAGGTACTTTAAAAAGTAACTTAATGACTTTTAGTGATCATGATATTATGCTCATGTTTTTTATTTAAGCTTGTATGCCACTTGCACATAACAGAGGAATATGGAGATTTGTCCACAGCCATGTTCATTGTTAGTGATGCTTTAAAAAAAAGTTCAGGGTGTCTATTCCCAACTGAAAGCTTAACCTACATTGATAGATGAAGCTATAAAAAGGGTTAATTTAATACACAGTCATCCTTTCTGTTCCTCAGGTCATTCTCATTATGCTCCACCTATCATAAAAAAACAAACCACTCCCTGAGCTGTTGTCTCACAAGTACAGTTCATCGCCTGGTGTACTATAAGCCAATGCACACACAGAGCTGAGATACTGCATATTGCATGTCTGCGCAGAGATGGATGCTAGGCAGTAATTCCATAAAGCCAGCACACTCAGTTTCAGTCATATTGTGTATTTATATAGTTCAAAATGTTAATGTCACTTCCTTCTAACTATACTTGGTTAGTTTTTCTCTCTTCTTAACTGCAGTTAGTTCTTGTGTCACTTCGATTTAAAAACACAGTGTCCCTTAAATTTACTACGCATGCTTCGTAAGTGGGAGTCTTAGTTCAGGAGGGTTGTCCCGACACTTGGAGATGTCATCTTTAGTATTATATTAAAATGAGGATAGGCCACTTTTGCATGGTGCTAATCACTAAGTTGGCTGAATAATCCAAATATACTGATTAGTTTCCAGGATGTTCCCATCTTCAAGGGTAAATCCAACAAACCTTAAGTCATTAAAAATTTTTTCTGAATAGTCCCAGAGACAGTCTTCCTAATCTACACAGAGAGTACGTATTTGTTATGTTAGCTTCTAACTTAACTTGCAACAGAGCCACCCCAAATTCCTAACCCACCCATCAGAAACAGTTTTTCAAAGTCACCACTGTTCAACTGGTGAAGGTAGGGAACAAATCTGATGGCAAATCCTGTTGACAAACCCTGTCCTTCTCTACTGCACATGGACCACATTTTAGCACAAACATCCTTGGTTATTGCAAGATTAGTGGTATCACTACTGGGCAAAACAGAAAGTCATTGTTCAATGACAACAACTGATACTACCAATTAGAATTACCTGTTTATTATTTTGTACGTTTATTTGGATGATTTTGATGATGCTAGTATTCTGAGGTCCTCCAAAGCGAGGAAATGTAGCTCAAGAGTCAAACAGCACAGAAGTCAGTCAAATACCTCAGGATAATGAAAGGGGAAACATGTTCCAACCCAAAGTAATTTAAGTCTGTAATTTTTCTATCTTAAGCTTTTTGTTACTGCAACTTCCATCCTTCACAGAATGTTACAAAACCTATTGTTAGCTTTTCTGTGTTTCCTGAAAATCCTCCTCCTGCAAGAAACGTATGATATATCCACTATCCCCCACCGCTGTGCAAATGACGGGTTTAATCAAGGTTCCAAGAGAAGGGCTAGTGGGGAATGTCAAGGCTGGGTGAGACAACCACCATACCAACAACAGGAGCTGTTAGTTTTTATTGCCTCCATATGCTTCTCTCTCCACTTCTCTAGAGGCTGTAGCCCTCTGCCCGTGGAGCAGTGACCAGATGGGTATCTGTCCCCCTGCAAAGGCTGGCAGCTTCACCTAGACTGCTGCAGCTGCAGGTTTAAGTAAATGCTGTGAACATTAACTAGTCCATATAAATATTTGGATGCTAAAAGCCAAAAGATACAACTGGCCTTCTCCCTTGGCAAAAGTAATGCTGAGCATCAGCAGCTTAACTCTGCATAACAACAGTTAATGAATAACAACAGTAAAACAGCACTTAGGTAAAAGCCTTTTTCTGGAGTTCTGTAGTGGTTTCCACGGTTTTTACTTTTAAGATGTTTTATATACCTCCGCTCTGGAAACACTTTCAGTGTTCTCAGAACAAGCTTCGATTTTCAAGCAATTAAGCTTCCAGATGAAACAATAAATCATAGAATGGCTTGGGTTGAAAAGGA
>NW_010100447.1:0-6563 GCF_000699245.1 Pterocles gutturalis | reverse complement strand
CCCAGTGCCGTCCCAGTGCTCCCCATAACACCTCTAACCAGCTCCTCTTTACCACTGAACAGCTGGTCTAGCTGTGTGTCACCCCCATTGGCACGTTCAGTGCTTGTATCAGAAAGTTCTCACTGACACCCTCCAGGAATCTTCTTGACTGCTCATACCTGCTGCACTTTGCCCTGTCAGATGACGTTGTGAACATCGAGGTCCTGCACAAGAAACAGGGTCTGTGGTCTAGAGGCTTTCTTGATTTGCTGAAAGAAGGCTTGGTCACCTCTCTTACTCTGATTGGCGTGCTCTGCAACACACTCCTGCCACTCTGTCACCCATGTCACTGGCTTCGTGATTGCACAGGGAGCTCTAGTTCCTCTTGTGTGTTTCCCAGGCTGTGTTTGTGCACATGGACCTGAGGCAGGCGTCTCTTTGCCGTGTTTTATCATTGCTGAGGTCTCTGCTGCTCCTGTTGCCCTACATCTTTTGCTTTAATTACTCTTTACACTGTATTTCCCTTTGTTCCGCAAGACAGGGTCATAGCACCGCACCTCTCCTCCCCAGAACTTGTCCACCCTCTCTTTCCTTGTTTCTTAGCCTGTGTCTTCTCAAGCACCTAGCATTCTGGCAGCAGTCTGAAAAGCCAGTCGCAGGGTGTGCCGTGATGCTATGGAGACTGTGAGCTGCGGGCGTGAGTCACAGTCAGAGCCTGCCAGCTTCTGTGCACTCTTACCAGAACAAATGAACTTGGGATGAGGAAGGGGTATGCCTTCTCACACCTGCAAAGGGCTAAGGGTTTGGCACTTTGAGGAGTGAAAGCTTACCTGGAATTACTTGGGAAGTGGAGGATTAGATGGGCCATGCTTAAAAGGTCCTCCAAAGTCGAGGTATTTGGTTTGCTGTGCCCAGCACTAGACTTGCTTCTGACTAGAATGAGCTGAAAAGATATTGGTGACACTTCTGCTGTGTATAACTGAATTTTGAATGTTCTGTAACTAGCAGCATTCAAAAATATACATCTCTGTTCTTAGTACTTGATACAGTAAGTGATTTAGTAAGTGATACAGCAACAAGTGCAACAGTGCTGATATTTTACTGGGAGAGAAATAGAAATGTAATAATTTAAATCCTGTTGACCACTGGGGAAGTGAAAATGAGATCTGCTTTTAGCTTCATCAGAATTAAATGTGTAAAGATGCTTACACAATGCTAATACGCAAACTGCTTGACTGTGAAAAGAGTTATTTTCAGACTAACTTTTCTGACCTCAGTAGATAAGGATCAGCATTCAGGAGAGAAAAAGATTATTTGTTTTAAAGTGTGCACTTACCGCTGCTTATGAGATTTTTGTTTTAAAGTGTGCACTTACCGCTGCTTACAGATTTTGTTTTCAGGCCAATAGGTACATTCAGATCAAAGACCATTAGAGACTTCAGTCTTGTGATCCTTTCTTTTGACATTGTGATTTTTTTTTGATGTGTCAGTATTCAGCCTACCCTGTTAATAGACTTGTCTCAGCCTTTTGGATGACTCTGCCAGATGCAAATTTCTTCCCAGACTGAACTGACCTGGATACACAACATGCACAACAGCACTGCTGAAACTCCACATACGGCTGGAGCAAGTAACAAGACTTTGTCCACCCAGCCAGCGAGCTCCGAGTTTTCCCTGGGAGTGTTGGTGCTGCTGGCTTTCCTCATGGTGTTGCTAGCTCTGGTCACCATCCTTGGAAACGCCCTGGTGATTCTTGCTTTCATCATGGACAGAAACCTCAGGCATCGGAGTAACTATTTCTTTCTCAACCTTGCTATTTCTGACTTTGCAGTAGGTAAGTCATAACTGTGGAGGCAGTCCTATTTGTTTCCTAGGAATCTTAGGAGAAGCAATGGGGTTTATTTTCTGGGTGGTTTCTTCTAAGAGAACTATTTCCCAACTTTGTGTCTAGGGGAACGGTAAGGAATGGTGGAAGCTGCATGAAGTGTTTTAGCAGGCTATTTTGTCTCAAAATATGTTTTAATGTGAAATGCATCCTTTTTCATATAAATACTTTTAATGTTGCTTCAGGAAAAAGGAGCAACTATTGTATGTCAATATCAATTGAAGGAAAGAGGTTGTCTGCTACAGTTTATGACTTATCTTTCCTCCTCCTGTAAGGTTGTTCATCACACACTTCAGAACATCCTTATATTTGACAGTGTAACTGTTTTCTTATACAGCCCTCTGTGGTACGTCCAGGTAAATTAGTTACTTCTCTACATAGTACTAATGACTTATGAGTGTATTACACTACAACAAAACACTTTGCCACTATGACTTCTTACTGGCTTCAACTCAATGCAGGCTATAGATCGAACAGGTTGGTTGATGCCAGCAACAGCCTGTTGCCATGTCCCATCTGTTTTCCTTATTAGCCCCCTCTTCCCATAGTATCACTGCAGAAGTCCAGGAGACTTGGCCCCTAGAGGTGCCATGGATCTGGTCCTAGTGGGTGATGCCAGGCGAGGAGGTGGGGATGTGAATGCCTCGTGCAGCAGTCCTCCAGGGTTCAGGCCAGGGAAACAGCCTGTGCAGCAGAGAAAGCCTGACAAAACCATGGTCCTGTGGAAGATGTTCCGGGAAACACCTTGAGTTGAGGCTAGCAAGGAGGTATTTCTGCACACAAGTGCTTTCTCTTCAGGACGGTCAGAGAGACCAGTATTCACCGAATCATGAGGAGGTAAATAACACTCATCGACATACTCCACTTCTGGCAATACCATCCTTTGTCAGTGCTGTGTAGTGAAGTGTGCTACTTTAGCCTTCAAGATTTTCCTTCATTTATGTCATTTATAACCTCTGGTACCTAATTCTGGGGCTCATCCCATGGGGCAGAAACCAAACAAGGCATGTGCTGGAGCCTTTTCTTTCCTGCTCTAGGCAGACAGTTTGCTAGAGCTGCCATTTCCTTGCTCAGGTCTTCTGCAGAAGTCTTTTTCTCCTTGATTCGTACAGTTTAGTCAAGAGATTTAAATATTTAGCTTCTGTGTCAGTTCTTGTTTGTGGCTGGTGCCTCATAAAGTCTTAAATCAGCCAAGAGGAAACGATTTATATCAGTACTATGTTGGCCTATAGACCATGTAAATCTAAGACTTTGTCTCTGGGATCAGCCAGAAAATGCTTCGTTTTCTGAAACTGCTGTGGTATTGTTTTAAATTTCTTAGAAGTCTGGAAACTTTCCAGACATGTGACTCATGTCTTTTGCATCCACTAATTTGTAAAAGTGAGAATAGTTTCAAATATAATTGCTTAAAACCTGGTTCTTGCGTCTGTATTTACATCTATAGCTAAAAGCCGTCATTACTTTTTGACATTGTGCCAAATATTGATCCCATTGAAGTTGATGAGAGGAGTAGCTGTCATCAGCAACTCTGAAAAATTAGTATTTTGTACCAGAGTGATGCTGCTTGCATTTTAGTTATATGTTAAAACAAGCCATCAGTACTGAACCTGCTGTGCACATTTCCCTGTTGATAGCAGTCTGTCAGCTCATTGCCCAGAGGTTTATAAGTCAGTGGGCTGCACCAGCCTGGATATGTTCAGTAACTTCTAAGATCTTGATGGACATATTAAGAAAAGAACAATCTGAAAAGTTTAAAATGGATCTTGAAGCTGCATATAGTTTTGAAAGAATATTAGTGGCAAAATGAGGAAGTTGCTGGCTTAAAAATAAAATGCAAACATGACTTTCTTATAAAAGTACTTCAGTGGAAGGCCTTTTGAAGAAAAAACAAATGTCACAAACCAAAAAATAGTTCTGGAGTTAACCTCAGCTGGAGAACTAGCATAAGATTAAAACACTTCTTAGAAGTGGGAGAGGGTTTCGTAGCTCTGCTGTGTCTTTATCTTTAGTAGAAGGGGTTTCCAAATACCACACAAACTGTCCAAATATTGTCTCTAGTTTATAAATGCTAACCAATCTTACATTAATAACTGGCATTAGCAATATCTGTAGATGGTCTTGAGGGAAAACTCTGATGCAGATAGAAGATAGGGGATATACAGCACCACAGTGCATATATGCTGCAGCACTGATTGTATATCTTTAGAAACTACAAGTTGGTTAAACTGCAGTTTTCTTCTTCAGAAGATCCATCTTTGATTACTTGCCCTGAGCTTATTCCCAAGAACCAGCATAAGCAAACACACTAAGATCTGATACATAGGAAGTCACCATCAGATTTTGTGAGAACATAAGAATTTCTGTACATAAATTACATATTCACCTTCATAGATTTTATTTATTTATTTATTTATTTATTTATTAGCCAAACACCAGAATAGTGTCTCTCTCTGCTTCCAGGAGTACCATTTGCAATCTGTATGAACCATGTGGTGTCTCTGTGCTTGCTTTCCATAGGTGCATTCTGCATGCCTCTCTACATCCCTTATAGCCTGATGGGAAAATGGCACTTGGCAAGAGGCGTCTGCAAGCTCTGGCTGGCTATGGACTACCTCCTGTGCACAGCTTCAGTATTTAACATTGTTCTTATCAGCTATGACCGTTTCCTGTCAGTTACTAAAGCTGTAAGTATGCTGTTTACAGCTTCTTTGATTTTGTCACAAGATCGTTGGTGGATTATACTTACCAACCTTTGCCATGTTAGTGCATATAAGCCCAAATTTAATTGAGATAATAGATATCAAAAATGTACTGGCACGTGGAGATTATTAGATATTTGCAGCTAATTGCAGTGAATATTCTGCATTGACCATGTTCCAGCCCAGAGTTTGTCAAATGGAACTTTTCTCACAATTTCTGCTGCAGGTTGCTGCTGTGTTACTGCTTGAGGGAAGGCAGGCTGAGGGATGAAAAGGGTAAGGCAGGAGACTGGTGAAAAGGGGGCAAAGAAAGAGGAAATTAAAATAAATTGTTGGAGCCTGGGGCAGAACCCCAAACTTCAGACTCGCTCTACGTCTCTGTTCTCTGCAGAGCATCCTACCCGCCGTACATGCGCTTTATGTCTTGGTCCATGCTAAAGACAGAGACCAGAATTTCTCACTAGTCCCTCTGTTAGCTCAAGTGGCAGGGAAATGTCAGGGGGAGCTAAAGGTTCCAGCTCTTTGGTAATATATGAGAATGTCAACATAATGTCCTATGACAGAATTTCAGTTTTATTTTTGTTAATGTGGTGGGTTAACCTTGGCTGGATGCCGGGTGCCCACCAGGCCCCTCTATCACTCCCCCTTCAGCAAAATACAGGGGGAGAATGAGATGAAAAACGCGTGGGTCAAGATAAAAGCATTTTAATTAAAGCAAAGGCCAAGGCCATGCACAGAAACAAAAGCTAAACAAAGATGTTATTCCCTACTTCCCCTCAGCAAGTGTTGTCCGGCCACTTCCCAGGAAAGCAGAGCTTCAGTGTGTGCAGCAGCTGCTCCTGGAGACAAACACAGTAACAAATGCCCCCCTCCTCCTCCCTGCCCTTGGCTTTTATGGCTGAGCTGATGTCACATGGTATGGAACAGCCAATCCGGGTCAGCTGTCCCGGCTCCGCCCCCTCCCCAGATGTGTTATAAACACCCCTCTGGCTGCCAGGGTGACACTCAGCACTGGGAGGGCTGCTGTGGGGATATAAACACAATACAGTTAATTATAATTGATTTTACTTCTTATACCTGTTGTTTTATTAAATTTTGTTATTTTATGTTATTTTATTTTATTTTAAGGAAAAAATCTGGGAAATCAAATACCAAAACATTTTGCACATATGTAATATTACACTGGAAAACCAAAGATTCAGCATTTACAAAGTGAAAAATTAATATCACCTGTGCAAATGTAATTAAAACCTATGAACATTTGTATGGTAGTCTTTAATGACATTAGCTTATCCTTTTTTTTTCAATTGAATATCTAAGCTCCCAGAATTACACATTCACCCTGTCATCCTGTGAAAGTGATGGAGCAGGATGTGAGCTACAAGATATTGATTTGTTCTGCAATGTGTAGTGGAAAATATGTATTGGCCTTGGAGTAGGGGGAGAAGGAAGAAAAGGGATGATTTTGTCATTTCATCAGCTAAAGGCTGAGCTGGCATCTATTCCTACTTCCTCATGAAGTATACAATAAACAGTTTTCTCAAGGGTGGGTGTTAAGTACATGTGCCACACTTTCTGTTGACCACTGTGACATGTATAGTCCTAGTCGCTTGTAAAATGTTTTAAAAAGCAGTGCAGCTGTCAATGAATGGGAGTCACACTCCGAACAACTGTAAAATGCTACTTACTCTGGCATTTCAGACCACAGGTGTCTCAAACAAGGCATACCATTTTACTAGGTACTGATGGATGATCACGTTTTGTCACTGGAATGAGGATCCTAGCACTGTTACATTAACCTGTAGAGAGACAACCCTTGTTATGTCAACATCAATGAATTAAACATACTTGGGTGAGCTTCCGCTGATCAGCAAAGCCACACCTCTAAATTAGCAAGCACTCTGCTAAGTTCCTCTCCTGCTACTTCTGCTGGTTCCAAAACATGTCTCTACAGGTGCGACCTTTTTTCCTTCACAGGTATCTTACAGAGCCCAGCAGGG
>NW_010100446.1:3892-8991 GCF_000699245.1 Pterocles gutturalis | reverse complement strand
GGCCCAGAGATGGAAGGATGACATTCCTTGTGGGGACAGGGGGAAAATAAAGCTCCCGCCATCCGTCTACACCACCTCGTACCCAGCCCGGGAGATCCAGCACGCTGCCAGGCCCCGGCCCTCGCACGGGGGTGAGCTGGGGTACAGGCCCCCAGTCCCCAACAGACTGGCCTGTCCCCTGTCCCCAACAGATCTGCCTGTCCCCAACAGACCCGCTTGTCCCCAACAGACCCATGTGTCCCCAACAGACTGGCCTGTCCCCAACAGACCCACCTGTCCCCAACAGACCCTCTTGTCCCCAACAGACCCACCTGTCCCCAACAGACCGTCCCCGCAGCCCTCAGTGCTGCGCCATCTGCCTGGGCACTGGGGGGGTTCTTTGGTGTGGCTCAGAGTCATGCTGAGAGCAATCAGAGCTGTTAGAACTGTTTGGATATTTTGCTTTCTCTTTTTCTAGCTGAGTAAATCCATCCGATGGTCATAAAACAGGTTAATAGCCCAACTCGAGCCACTGCCCAGCCAGGCTTTTGCTGCCCAGCCTTGCCAGCTGTCTTATCCACATGTTGTATCCTCAGATGCTGCAGTTTTCACACCAGACACTTCTGAAGCACCGCATCCACGTTTGGCAGTGCTGCAGCTCGCCTTGCTGCAATCTGGTGTCAACTGCTTTGCTGTTCCATTGCACAAAATAGATGCAGGATGCTAAAAGTGCAGCTGCCTCAAGATGGCAGCTTCAATATCGTTAATATTTCCTTACAACAGCAAATAGAGCATTTTTAGAAACAACATCATTCATTTCCTCCTCTGGCTCTTTGGCAGGAGGTGTTCGCACTATCAGAGGGGATGGACAGCCCTACTACGACACTTCTTACCAAGCGCAGTTTCAGGGTGAATGGAGTCCACCTCCAAAGCCAAGTGTGCAGGTAACAGCACAGTTCTGGGGAGGACCAGGACACAGTGAAAGGGCAGCACGTTCCCATGCTGAGTTCTGTCCTGAAAGGAGTGTGATCTGTGCAAGTGAGAACCAGGTGGATGGGAAGAGAGAAGGGAAACAAAGGGGTTGTGCTGTAAGTGGCTGTTCTGTAGCTCTGTTGGCTTCCCTTCAGCAGAAGTCTGCTGTTAAATTTGGGGATCCCGGAAGCAGTGAATCTGTGAGCGAGCAGAAACGTGCCTTCAGTGCCCCAGAGCAGACGACACACAGGTATCGGCTGGAGAACCTGAGGGGCATCCCCAGGACCTGGGGGTGTTTCTGATGAATGTTGCTGTGTAAGCAGCTCGTCTCTGATATCTTGCAGAGTCTATGACAAAGAATATGCCGCCTCCCAGATCCACCGCACGAACCTGCAGCTAGGGGACGGTCGCACCAGATTCTCCACCTTGATGTCAGAGCACTTCCCAGCGCACAGCCCAGGTAGGGGACGTCTGGGACACAGAGGCAACATGTGCAGACCACTACTGAGGTTTATGACCAGATGAACAGTAGGTTTTATCACTTGGTTTTAGTGTTTATGATAAAGATATAAGACATTCATATGCTATGTATATCATTTTATATTTTTAATGTTTTATAGTTTTTATGTACTCAGCATCAGTCTCGTTACTGTGAGGCTCTGTTTCATCCTCACTCCACTTCCCTGGCAGGTTAAACTGCTGTCTTCATTCCTGTGCTCCGCTGCACGAGGAGAAGCTGCTGTAGCTATAAACTGTTCAGAGACTGCAGTGCTCTGACATCGTTCACTCTTGCTTTTGCCAGAGCCTGTTGCTACCACCCATCCAAACAAATACGCCTCATCCATCCCAAGAGGCGATGAAGACCCAGAGAGAAATCAAGCGTTGGCAGGAACTACTACTACACGGCTCTCCTACCCAGAGGTCTGTTCCCAGCCGTGCTGTGCAGGTGTGTCTCTGGTGGACACCCTCTTATTTACGTTCCCCTGGCACGTAAAGCTGACGTTGTCCCTTCTCCCCGCTCTGGGCTGTGCAGGGTGTAACGTGCAATACGCTGCCTTTCTCCGCGACAGCCTGTTTCTGTTAAAGCAGCTCTTGTGTTCTCCAGACTGCCGGGTGGAACCTCACACCAAAGCCTGACGTGCTGCTTCAGAAACATCAAAGCACCGTCTGCTTGGGAGGTGAGCGTTCAGGCTCCCGATTCTTCAGCACAACGCAGCAGTCAGACTACCAGCCACCCCACCAGAGCCAGAGGGTGATGGCAGACGGCAAGAGCCACCGCAAGAGCCACATCCCCTTCAACTACCATAGTAAGGCCGCGTTGCTCAGACTCTTGTGGTGCCCGATGAGGTTCTCCTGGCTCTGTGCAGGGGACGGGGAGGCCCTGTGCCAGCCACAGGCGTTCGCTGCCATCGTACAGCAATATTTAGCATGTTCAGGCGACATAAATGGTTTCTGGGACATAGCCAGTGGCTTGATCTTTCTCCCTTGCTACATTTGTTTTTAGAAGTTGCTTTGCACTTGTGTTTGGGAGGAAGGAGAGGATTTAGAGCAAAAGCTGAGCTTACACAACCTCAGGATGTGGTTAGAGCGGGTCGTGGAAGGCATGAACACACTCCTCCTCTGAGGCTGCCTCCTGTTTGTGATGGCCAGTACTCTGCAGCTGAGGGAGAGGTCCCTTCATGCCATGGATCTGGTTTTGAGCCATCTCTTTTACTGAATGTGGAACAGATCACAGTTGAATTGATCTTTTCCTTGGCCCCAGACTTCTGGAGCAGCTCCATAACTAGCATATGGAGTGATATTCCTGTAACTGCCATGGGAATTTCTTCATTTACCTCCTCACCTTGAGAACTGTTTTCTCTCCGGGCAAAGGTTTTCAGCAGAGTGCTGACAGCAAAGCCTGTCGTTTCCTCTCGTTGATGGAAATGCACACAGATCTGTGAGTCAAACTGCAGAGCTTTCCTGATACTGCCTCCCAACTGACTGGCTTGAATTGACTTTTTATTTCAACTCCATCTGTCAGCAGATGGAAGTTCTGTCACGACCACACAGGCCATGCTGGTCCCACACAGACAGCAGAAACAGCGGCTCTCCGAAGACGTGCTCCAGCAGGTACAGCTTGAATAGGCCTGGATTTACCATGGGGCGGCTTGGGGAAGCTGGATGATACCAAGCGAAGCTGTAGCCTCCCCGTGAACATGACCAGATTGGGTGTGTGCTCTTGAGCCACTTGGGATGGGACAGGCACGCGTCAAACCCTCTCTGCCTCAAGGCAATGCTCTGCAGGGAGCAGAGTCGTAGCTGGGAGAAATCTCTGAAGGGAGAGGAAGGATAGGTTCCACATTACCACCTGCCTCTTCCCCATCCCCACGTGCTGAAAGCTTTTCTCTCTCCTCAGATCAAATGCTCGCACCTGGAGCTACCCTGGAGGGCGCAGGACCTCTTCAGGACCGAGCATAAAGACAACTTCACGCCCAAGTCCAGCGGCCCAGCAGAAATCCAAAAGGGAAGCTGCCAAGTGAGCTGTGTCCCCCTGGGGACCCTGAAAGGCTACCGGCCCCGAAAGAAGGTGCTCTTCGCACCGTGATGTTCCCTCTTCTTCTGTGACCACCCAGAACTCTCTGCGTGCTGTGTTACCTGTTAGCTGTCCCCATGCCCCGCTCTTGGTCTGTGTGTTGTTACCCAGAACTTTTATTTCATGAGTTGAACAAGGATGCAAGAAGGTGTTGGGACAACGAGAATAAACACTGGGAGATGAGCTCTGATGGGTGACACATCTGTCAGGACTGCAAGACCCACTGGGTGCCTCTGGGCAGGCGCTGGGACGGGAGGAAGCTGGTGGGACGGGGGGAAGCTCAGAGAAAGGGCAAGAGAGCAGACACAAAGCGAGAGGCACTGTCAGGGCTGTGTGCAGGCTGGAATATTCCCTAATTTTCTGTTTGGATTCTGGTGTCAAGGCCTAAACCCAAAGGTCGGTGAACAGCGGGGCAGAGAGGCGGCTGTTTTCCTGGAGGTGCGCCGTGTGTTTTTGTTGAGTTGATAATGCTGAGCTTGCACTAACTGGTCGGGACACGGGTATTTTAACGAGGGATCAGCGTGGGCCGTCAGCCCGCTCCCCTGGGAGGCCGAGGGAGCAGTGTCACCTGCTGCCTTGTCACAGCTGCCACTTCACAAGCTTTTCTCAGCCTTCTGGTGCTGCTGGTCCTTGATTCACTTTCTGTGAGACAGCACCAAGTTACTAAACCATTTCCCATTGCTGCATTTTGTGTGTGTGTGTGTGTGCAGTGGCAGGGCCATGATCCTCTCGGGATTTCACTCCGCACCTCTGGGGAAAGGGACAGTCTTTGCTCCACACGTACTTCAAAGAAGCTGCGACTCAAGTCTTGCAGGCACCTCACGTCAGAATCTTACGTCGATATGTTGCAAACACCCCGATTCAAACACCTCGATTGCATCATTTGGTGGAGTAACAGGGACCCACATCTGCTCCCAGTCTGCCCCATTACTCCCAGACACTGCCACCTGTTTGCTGGGAGTTAATGGTGACCATCCCTTCTGGTGGAACCAGCTGGCTGGGGAGCTCTTGCAGGGAGCACCCTGTGGTTATTCACTTTCTTTTTCATGTTGGTGCAACTTCAGACACAGAAATTACAACTGGTTTTGGGGTGAGGGTCTTTGCTTGCTAAACTCCTCTCCCACCCCTCCCAGCAACAAACTGGGAAGGCCAAACATCCTTTCTTGGATTCCCCCAGCAACATGAGATCTCCCTGCCCGGCCGGTGGTGCGTGACACCCCTCCCTGCCGACGGAGCCACCAGCACGTACCAGTTGCACGTCCGCAGCGTCTGTGACTCAGAGATAAGATGAAGTCATGTTATTTCTCGATCGGTTTAAAAACCACGTCACTTGTTTCCGCAGCCCCATCCTCGGCACGGCACATGAGGTCAACGCTAAAGCATCACGGCAAAACAGGATCTCCGTCCAACCCGGGGGATGATTAGGCCTGCAGGGTTGGGCCAGTTAGGGGCAGGGATAAATCCAGGGATCCCAGTCTAGCCTTTGCTCTTTCCTCCCTTCCCCGGAGGGCTGCACAGCTGCTGGTCCCGCTCGCTGCAGCCTGGGCGGGGCCCATCCTGCTGGAGCTGCTGG
>NW_010100446.1:1845-3722 GCF_000699245.1 Pterocles gutturalis | reverse complement strand
GGAGGGTCGCAGCGTGGGGCTCAACACCGTCTACCGCGACTACACAGCCTACCAGACCTTCCTCTACCGCCGCCGCCAGCTCATCCCCGGTAAGGCTGGGGCTTGGGGGTGGTTTTCTGCCCCAGGGCGTTGGGTTGGGACCCCCCTGGGCTGCGGGATCCCCTCCGGAGGATCTCTGCCCTGGGGGGTGCTCACCAGCCCACACGGGGTTGTCCCTCTTGGACACCTCGTCACCTTTGCTGCTGGTTTCTAGGAGGCTGCCGGCAAACCCGGGGCTGGCGAGCACGGAAGAGTTGTGGCTTTTGTTCTGTTTGCACAGGGAAGTGCAAATAGAAGTGTCTGTTCACAAGTGTGGAAAGAGCACTTAGTCGCTGGGTAAATATTTGTTTCCTGATGCTGGGACCCCACGGCCGGCTGGCATGTTGCTTAGATCTACGGCAAGAGGACAAGGCGCTTGAGTTCTTGCTGTGGTTGGGTTTAAATGATCCAGAGCTGAGGGATGTGGAACATCTCAGCTGTCCATCTGCTCATTAACTCCGTCTTTTCTTACAAAATTATGTGTCTTTCATCCTCCTCCCCTTGAGAGTGTCATGGCTTGGTGGCTTTTTCTCCCCTTTCCCTCCTGGTGGCTTCGTCACTGCCCGTGACACAGGGCTGTGTGCCACCCAGCCCTGGAGATGGCCACAGGACTTCACCCATGAGGACATTTAATTGTGTCAGTGGCCAAGTGCCACCTCGGAAGTCATGCAAGCCCTAGCTGTCCAATGTCGAGGGTGCAGGAGGAGAGTAGAGAGATGGAAGGAGGACGTGAGCCGCCTTCCGGAGCCGTTCTTGTCTCTGGGCTGCGCTGGGGGGGGTAATTTTCTCCATTTCTGGCTGACCAGACCTTGCCATCTGCTCCAGGCACCCCCATTGCTCTGGAGCGTCTGTCTTTTGGCGGTTTGGGTGAGTTTTATTCCCCGTTATCCTGCAGTGAACGTCTGCAGGGAAGCCCCAAGCTGCTGCGAGCACGTTGGGATTTTGCTGCCGGGATCGTGTGTGACGGGAGCCCCTAGAACCTCAGGGCGAAGGGCCAGCGCCGGGAGGGATTGGCCCCAGCACCACCCCGAACTCCTGCAGCTTGGAGCTGATGGTTCCTGGCCCTTGCCCACCGCATGGGGAGGGTCAAACAG
This sequence comes from Pterocles gutturalis, assembly GCF_000699245.1. Classification (NCBI taxonomy): domain Eukaryota; kingdom Metazoa; phylum Chordata; class Aves; order Pterocliformes; family Pteroclidae; genus Pterocles; species Pterocles gutturalis. The sequence goes on along the minus strand of NW_010100446.1, from coordinate 2,550 downwards.
GGTCCTTGGGGAGCGGAGCCTCACCAGAACTCATGGGATGGGATTTTTTTTGTCTCTGTGCGTCTGCAGATTCATTTTCTGCTTTGTGAGAGGGACACGGGCGCGTGATCGTGGGAGTGTTTGACGGGAGTGAAGGCTGCGGGCTGCAGAAAGCTGTGGGTTTGGGCTCTGCAGCCAAAATCGCTTCTTGTGGATCCCGCGGGGTCCTGCTCTGTCCCCAGCAGCGACGTGACAGCCTTCCCGATGGCAGCCTGCCGAAAACGTGCCATCATCCCGAGGTCCCTGCGACTGCTCCCTCCTCGTGTTTTGTGGATGAGATCAGCCGTGTCTGCGTGGTGTTTGAAAAACGCAGGTTTTGTCATGGAAACGGGGCAGCGCAGAGGAGGGAAGCCCGGTGGAGATAAGACCCCCCCCCCCCGCCTTCCCTCGCCCCCACCGGGTTTATCTGCAGGTTCCTGGCAGGGTGGCGGGTGCTGGCACCGGGGTGCTGAGCTGCAAGACAAGAAAAAGGGGGAAAAAAGGATGTTCAGGCTGCGGGGCAGGGCTGTGCGATGTGTGGTGTGTAATCAGCTTCAACAGGGAGCAGGAAGAGAGGAAAAGCCGGGTTTAATGGGCAAAGGCTCTGGGCTCCTCTGCGTAAGGGGATGTGAGCGAGCCCTAGGACACAGAAACGCTTTTCATGCTGGGATTTGTTCTGCCCCAGGA
>NW_010100446.1:1525-1811 GCF_000699245.1 Pterocles gutturalis | reverse complement strand
TGAGACGCAAACATCCAGAAAATATTTTATTTTCATGTAGACATCCCAGAGAGCTCCAGCACGTGGGCTCAGAGCGCGTCCAGGCTCCTGTTCCGCCGCGGGGCGGCCCTCGATCGGCTCCTTAATCCTCGTTCGTACGCAATACTCGCAAATCCGGCACGGACGGAGCTCATCCCAGCCGGAAGCGTGCGGTTGTGCAAGGCTTGTCCTGTCTCGTCCCCATATTGGGTCAGGGTTGAGCTGCTCAGTCACCTTTTTTCCCCGCCGCGTCCCCCCCCTCGGGGGG
>NW_010100446.1:0-1503 GCF_000699245.1 Pterocles gutturalis | reverse complement strand
GTCCATGGGGAGAAGCCACCAGGTCCCCACCAGGTCCCAGGAGGGGGTCTGGGAAGGAGAAGCCCCCCCTGAGCCGGGCAGGGTGCTGAGCTCTGTTAGGACCAGCTTAAAGCCCGGCCAGACTCTAGGTGGGGCTGAAGCATTGGGGATCTTCCCTGCGCTGAGCCTGGCCTGGCTTTGGGCTGGGTCTGGGCATCCAGGAGCCACGGAAAACCCTTGGTCCCGCAGCCCCTGCGCCTGGGGATCCCGGGAGAACGGAGGGACCCTCTCCTGGGGCTGGCGTCCCAAAGAGGTCGGAGGGGGGGGCTTCCCACCCCCCATGGAGCCGGTGACGGGCGGCTGGGGACATCTCGTGCGGCCGACACGGGAGGGAGGGAGGTTTGCAGATCCTCATCCTGTGGGCGACGGCTGAGTCACGGCCGAGGGGTGTGTGCCGACAGCGGGAGGAGGAGGAAGATGCCAAGAGCAGGATGGAGCTGCCTCTGCCCAGACGAGATTCCAGCCCCTCTGCAGAGTCCCAGTACCCCTAATGTCACCAAGCATCACCTTGGGGACACCAGGCACCTTCGTCACCCGTTAACTCGCGCTGTGACGTCCCTTCCTTCCTTCTTTCCCCCTCCCGTTGCCGTCAGGCTCCCCGTGCGGATTTGCCGTGATTCATTCTTGCTCGTGGCAGCAAACGCTCGTGCGCATGAAATAAAACATCGTCCCCGTCCTGCGGGGAGGGACAGACCATTCCAGCTGGCCTTTGGAGACAGCTTGAGCTTTGAGCTCATTTTCGGGGGCTGAGATCAGCCCCATTCAGCACAGCGGGTCCTGCCCAGCGTGCCTGGGAGCGGCTCAAAAATCCACAAAACTTCAGCGGCCAAACGTCGGGTGACATTTTTAAAGCTGGTTTTGTCTTGTCCCCAGCCCCTGCCCAGGGTGGAGAGCTCTGGTGCTGTGCAGACGTGACAATCGTGATGTAATGGAAGTTTCTAAAGCTGCATTAACCCTTTTTGGGGGGCCTGGACCCCTTTCTCCTCCCTTTTACAACATCTCATGCTGGGGTCCGCACTGGGAATCACCAGCGCCCAGTTTTTGTGTTTTTTTACCCCAGATGAGCACCGGTCGCCGCGGATGCTGCCGGCAGAGCATGTCCCCGTGCCAGGGCGATGAATCGCCGGGTTTCACAGCAGCACCCCACAAACCCCAGTACGAACTGGGAGAAAACCAGCGGTCGGCTGGTTAACGAGCGCAGGGAAGATGGATTGCTCACTCCGGAATTGCACAAAGCTGAGCCGGAGCCAGTTCTTAGTTTCTTAGAAATAACTGCGATGTCCCGGACCCGTGTTCCCTTTGTCGCCAGCTGGCCCAGGAGTCTGCATCCAGCTGCGGCTCGTTCCCGCCCTTGGGAATGGTTCTTGGGAAAAGGGTGGACATGGATCTGCATGCGGCATGTCCCAGGGCTGTCACCTGCAGGGACTGGACTGAGGGGGGGGTGATGCTTTGGGGGTGAAACCC
>NW_010100445.1:0-23644 GCF_000699245.1 Pterocles gutturalis | reverse complement strand
TATTGAAAATAATACTATATGCAAATATATAAAGGAGTGATACACACTGATACTGTCAACGATCCCAAAGCAGGGAGAGTCCCGAAACTGCACTCATGGAACGGAGATAACACTCCGGGCGTCCCAGACCGAGACCTGACCAGGTTGGTGGGGGGGGAAGGCCTTTGGAGAGCGACCACCTGGAGCGAGATGACCTGAAGCAAAAGAGATCCAGAACCAAAAAAAACAAAAGGGCTGTTTTTCAGGAGGGTCCTCACCTATATACTGGGCATGACGTGTATGTTATGGAACAAATTATTGGCCACCCTTGGTTCCAGTTGCAAACCTCAGATCAAATCCTGGGCTAGTAACTAGGGCTGTGCTCCCTCCCAGCTTCTCCTGTTTGCAGACAGCCAGAGAAGCTGGAAGACCTCGGCAGCCGCATAAACATCACTTTTTATCGGCTTTCTTCTGAGCACAAATCCAAAACACAGCCTCTTGCTAGCTATTATGAAGAAAGTTAACTCTGTCTCAGCTTAACCCAGGACATAAGTCTTTTACTGTAGTCAACTTTTTACAGGTTTGGAACATCTAACCAGGTTCTCACTAGGTTGTTGGGAAAGCATTTACTCTATGTCCAGCATGAGCACTCTTTCACTGATGCACAAATTCTTTGAAGAACAAAGGGCGGAAATTGCAGGCCTGAATAGCCACTGGTGTTCTCTTGTCACTTCTAAATTCATGAACTGAACTGACCTTTCCAGAAGGCTTATTTTCTTGAAGTCTTTGAGTAGTTTGTCTCAAGGATGGATGTTCTCACTCAGGCTAAGGGCAATTCCACTTTATGCAAGCTGAGTCTGCCATTTCTGTTGAAGTGAAAAAGAGATGACAGTTCTTGTGATACTGAATGTTTTTTATTGCTTTCTGATGTCCTTCACTATCTTGATAGGTAGTACTATGAGCACTTACACTTGCTAAATTCCGAGAGAGTTCATTCAAAAAAAAAAAAAAAAGCAGAAATGTGGAATCCTGAGTTTTCTCTAATCATTACATCATTCTGGAAATTTTTAAGTAGTAACTTCCGTTATGTTTTGTCACAATTTCTTCCATAAGGAAACCTATCAGATAGAGACATGGTGACCTGTTTCCATGCCCAGATAATCTACTTCATTCTCAGGAAGTGGTTCCCGTAAAACTGGGAATAATTAAAATAATCCCTTCACTGTTTTGGTTTTCTCTATGAATATTTATCTTCTTTTTTGTTCCATAAGACAGCATTTTTAATTTTCATTCTTTTTTCAACAACAAAAAAATAATAGCGTTTTCTTTTTGAATAATATATAACAAGAAACTCAATATCAGAACAAAAATTTTTGTACTAATTTATTAACATCAAATCTCTTTATTGAGATATATCTGTGTTTTTGCTTTTCTTGAAGAATATATTTCACTTACATTTTTGTTTCTATGCTTTATGCAACAAAATTGCTAAAAATTGTTTATGGAAAGGTATTTGTAAGCTAAGCATGTAGCAGACATTCTTGACTGATACAATGAAAATAGAGCTAGTGTTGTGGGCATAAAGACATTTATGTACTGTCAAACTGTTCCTTGAACGTCATTTAGCATAAACTTCAGGTCTTATTTGCCCAGGAAGCGTTTTCAAACCAGCTGGTTTTGTTCACTTGTTTGAAGTGAAAACATACTACACCAGAACAGATAACAGGTACAAACCCTTAAAATAGAGTTGGCATACCTATCACAGACTGCTGGGACTAACCGTTGTGTTTGGTTAAAGCCTGCTTTCCAGAAAGGCAAGTAGTGGAATCATCATCAGTGGAATCCCACATGTCCTTCATGATGTTGGTTGTCTTACTCACCATCCAAAACTAGCACCTTATTTCTGTCTTAAATGTATCAAGCTCCTTGAGCAAGCTGTAACCTACTAGATCTGCTGTTAGGACCCTCATATTTTTCCTTCTGGATGTGTTTGTACACTCTAATCACACCATGTTTCAGTTCTTATTTTTGATCCACCAAACAGATTGAGAACTCCTCTAGCAGCTCACACTGATATGTTTTCTTCTCTAAAAGGCTGGACTGTAAAATGGTTCTAGAAACAGCTTTATATATTGCATAAAAAGTTCTTCAGGCAAATTGAATGCTACGTTTTCTGTTGCCATTAGATCTGACAGAATAATTTCACTAATTTTATGTTATCACCCTTTGTGATATTAATGTTGTTGAATGTGGTGTTAGTTACAAATCAATATCAATTAACCTGACTATAGATTTTGGTCCTTGAATTCAGTAAATCTTTCATTATATCTGCTTTAATATTAGACCTAAACAGATGTATCTGATACATACAAAATGCAAGGGTAAGGTTTTTATAGTAATACAGATTGATATGGTTAGTTGTGTTCCCTGCATTATTCATTTTCATGGCAGTTTAAAATCACATGTATGCCTCTATTTCTTAAATAAGGTAAGGCTACCAAGTTCCTTTGGGATACATAGAAATATAATTATCATTGCAGAAGTCTAAACTTGCCCAGAAGCTCTTCTGCATCACATAGAATCAGTATTGTAGAGGTAGGGTTCTAAATCCAGTAAATGTGTAGCTAGTGTTAAATCAGGACAGAAACCCAAACGTTTAAAATATATTTTCCCATCATGCCGTGTGGAAAAAAAAAAAAAGACCTTTCCCTTCCAGTTATTCTGATTTTCTATTTCCTAAATGAAAAGTTACATTTAAGAAGTTTGCATTACTTCCCAAATACCTTAAAACAATTCTTTCTTGGATAATGTGCTTAGGACATTGTAGTGTAATTAATCCTGAAATACTGTTATATGCATTGTCTATGAGCGCTGCTAACAGGAATGGGGAAGCTTTGCCTGAGCCAGCTTCAGGTCCTGTTAAAGATTGTGTCCTTTGTTTTTTTTTCTCATTCATTACAGATATTTGCCTGTGTCATAAGTTTGAGAAAAAGGACATAATTTGTAGGTTGTAGGGAACGCAGGATATAGGAAAAGTTCAGCGGCTTCTGCATACTGACTGACACTCCTGCTTACTATGCATGTGTGAGAACAGCTTATTGTGCTGTCTTCTTGTAAGAATGAGAACATATTTAAAGTTTAGTAATGGGTAAGAGTGAGAATATATTTAAAGTCCAGTAATGAGTGTCTGTGGGAACATACTGCAAGATTGGGGCAAGGAGATAGATCTGTAACTCTCGAGAGACCAAACAGCTGAGGTGCCGGAAAACACACACATCATGATAATTGTTTTCTCGGTCTTGTGTGCTTGGCAAGCAGAACCTCTGTGCTCAGACAATACAGGCCTGTGCCTGGCCTGCTGTGGGAAACATCAAAGCACAGTGGAAAACAACTCCTGCAAGAAATCCTTGAACTACAGGCGAAAGCGTCAGACTCGAGCATTCTTTCTTTTCTGCTCTCTTGCTCCGCTGGTCCTGTTCCCCTGCATGCGTGCACCTTACTGAACGCCGTTGCGGAGTTGCCTCAGTTTACCAGGTGGGATGGAGAGACTCTTCTCTCACAAGGACTGAGCTCTGCTAGTCTTGCCACCCCCCCCCCACCTTCCCGTATGCGTGAGCCTGCCTGAGTAATGCTGTGGAGTTTTCCCCTGGTTTGCAAGGTTTGCAAATAAATCTACTCTTTGCACTTCACCTGTGGTTTGTGTTTGTTCCTGTGCCCTGCCTGTGTTGGCTCAGACAATGTCATATAGGAATTTATTTTATGTCAATAGTAGACTAGTTAACAATGCTCATTATTTTATTTATTTTATTTTCCTCTCTTTCCTTATTTTTATTTTTTTCCTTTCAGATGCTTGGAAACATGATGGCTGGGTCACATAAGATATTGCTACCGTAGGTTGATAACTGGTCAATGTTAAAGAGATATGGGAACTATATTGGAGGAGACTTCCTTCAAGAAAGTAGGAACTCTTAATTTCTGGTATGGCAAGGAAACAAGATTTTCCACTTTTCAGCTACAAGAGATGGACAAGGCTGAGTGGAAATGAATAGTGCTGAGGGAAGTGTTTCATCTGATGGTATAGCATACAGGTGGAAGAATAAACTAAACTAGGTGACCTGCCTTACATTGAAACCAGGTATTTTAATTTCACCCAATCAAGGCCAATACTGACTATGTTTTAACCATTCTAGCTATCCTTCTTGGGAGTAAGAACAAATATTTCTCCAAAATTCTGTTTAAATTTTCTGTCTGTGTGTACATTCACCAGTAAGCAAATGCTCAGAACTGTCTCATGCCTGTGCTACAGTAAGGATCTATCTATATAGGACACTTCCTAGACAACAGGATCTATCTTAGCTATTATTTAATTCACAATGTGTAAGTTAGGAGTTTCTCTGACCGTTTCCCCCAATAAATTTAAACTAGTATTGCGTCCGTTCCTGCAGGCTTGATTATCTCCCAGCTGCAGATTTAGCTGAGTCTAGATCTCCCCTTTCCTTGCTAAATTTGAGAAGAATGACCTGTTGCTTCATTTTAGGAGTGCCATGTCCTTAGTCCTTATGAGGATACCAGACTTGGTTGTGACCTACCACTGTTCTGCATGGAAGTACATGGCTCAAAGACTCAGGGAGGGAGGGAGTTAAGATGCAACCTCTCTTCATTAATTTCTCCTGAGTTGCGGTGTTATTACTGAGCTGCTTTGTGTGTTAGTGGTCATGAAATTTATCACTTAACACTAAACTCTTTCCATGTAATGTATATGGAGTGTTGGTACCTGACTCAGGGCTGCTACAGAAGCAGGGCATTTAAAAACTTGTTTCAGTGATGATGAATGGGTTAACTTAAGGCTTCACTGAGTTGGTGTTAACTCATTAAGTCCACTGTCTGTCTTCACCAAGATTTTATTTCATATTCACCTACTTAAGATACAGCCCTTTCTTTCAAATGAGCACAGGAGCCATTCGGAACACAAGAAAATAGACCTATGCCATCAAAACTTTTTAGCATATCAGATAACATGTTGTCTAGGACTTGTCATTTTTTTAACACAGAAATAAACTAGAAAGGAGAACTGGAAAGGACAGACCTATTGAGTGTCAATTAAGTTTAAGGTTCAATGACAGGATGTAATATAAGTCACTTTGTGTACAAAAGTTGCCATTGATTTTCTGTTTAACAATATTGTCTTCGTCCTCCAGCAATTGCTGTGCCTGCTGCTAAGATTTTTCCCTTTAACACTATCTATAGATACTGCTTTTTTCAAAGTTCTGCCTTTCTGTGCTTATATGCCTGATTTTCATACAGAAGTATTGTGATCTGTCACCTCACTTTAACTTTCTAAATTCCTCATATTTCAATAAATTAATCTTCTAAAGTCATAAATCAAGAATGTCACTGGGCCACATCTTTGTATTTCAGGAAAGTAGCTAAATTGCAGTACAGTGAAAAACAATCTTCAGTCTCTCAAAAAAAAACATTACACTTTATTCTAGTGTTTACATAGACAGTTATTAAAACAATCTACAAGACATAATTTTTATTTGGACTTCTTAATAAACTCTGCCAGGAAATATCTCTGTTCCTCTTTCCCACACAACTCCAATCTGTTTTAGCACAAATTCTTTGAAGCATTTGGAAACACACCTAAAAAGTATTTGAAATTAAAGTGGATTTGCTTTGTTCAGTCATGTGCATTTCATTATTTAAAAGCTTTTCCTACATAGAGCTGTACAAATTTCACCTTGTAATGAGGACATATGCATGCATTAGGTACTGTGTGCTGAAGAACCTTTATTTATAAAACTCAGAGAAAGACAGATGACAGTAGGACTGATGGAGGTACACTAGAGACTAAAATAGCCATTCTTGTGTACACTATAAGCTCAAAAAACCTTACCATGAAAAAATATTCAAACTTTGCACTCCTTGCACTCTACAGATTTCAATCATAAAGTGGTAATTTCATCAAATTTATCTTCTTGCTCTAAAATTGAACACAAAGATACAACTACAAGAGTAGCTTACCTTTTTTCTCTTTTCTCTTTTCCTTTTCAATATATGCCATTTTTTAAACACCAAACTGTTTTCTGCAGGTTTTAGATTTTGAAGCTCTGTAAGGTTCAAGAAATCTACAGGGTGCTCAGTGGTCTTCTGATGCTTCCTGGAAATATTTTAATTATCTATAGTTGTCTCCAATTCATGTAGGCAGGACAGTAACCAATATCCCTGTGTCCCTATTGAGCTTTCAAATCGAAACCACACTTTCAGAATGCTGCCCTAAATTAGCTTTCACACCAGTCAAATTGCACCACACAGGCGACCTAAGGTCTGCTGCCTGAGCTTACATCTAATAATGCATACATCATAAAATGCCCATAATTTTCCTCAATCTGCTTTTCAGCTAACTCATTCGTATCTGAAAAATCAGCAACCTTCATAAAACTTACATGTTATTTATCACTTGGGTTTTGTAGCATTCTAAACTCAATGAAAATATTATTCTGTTGAGATTAATGTTTAGAATTTACAATTATCTTTTACCATTGGTGTGTTGTTCTGTGATGAAATTAAAATTGTATATATGTACTATGTGACATTTACAGTGGAGTTAGAACTCAAAAGTTGTGACGAAGGAGTTTCTTTACGGTTCCTACTTATCTATTCACATCTTCACTTCATTTGCTTTAAAACTGCTGTGATTAAGGGCCCTTAAAAGTTTATTTCCTCTGTGAATATATTTCCATCCTTGAAGTGTTTTCTATTTTTTTTGTGTGTGTAGGATTATATTGAATTACGGAGTCACAAACCCTTATGTTATTCCCCTGTCTCCACCTCCCTCTCTCTCAATCTGTCTCTCTCCCCCCAACATCCCACCCCTGCCTCTCTCTCACCATTCTGTAGGGAGGTTTTCTTTTCAGCCACTTGTCTTCAGAGAAATTTGGAACAATAATAATGAATGACAGTGGAATATATCAGTCTGCCATCACAGGCTGCTGTGTCTCAAAGAGAAGGAATATATCAGTATATTCCAGAATATTTCCAAGTATTGTGACCCTTTTGCCCAGTGCCCTATCCTCATTGGCTCACCTTGCTTTCCTGACCAGGCAGTCTGAAATCTGGTCTTCCCTGGAATTTGCTATGTGATTCATGTCTTCTGCTTCTCTGAGACTCCCCTTTTAGCTGGTTTCCTCACCCATGTCCCATCCGCCTGCTATGTAGATGTCCAAGAAATTGCCTCAGGAGTGTCCTGCTTTCTCATGTCCTTCTCTCAAGAGAAGAAGCAAGAAGAGCTCCCCCAGAGCCCAGCTATGCTTTCTGAGACGGATCCAATCTGTCCCTATTCCTGGTTGCTTTGGTCATGTGAAAGGAAGGAAAATATCCTGGTTTCAGGAAAGAAAAATGTCCTTCTTAAGGAATTATTTCAAACAAAACCTAAAAAATATCCAAATAGTTTTAAAAATGAGACAGTCTTGTGTTCTTAAATGATTACTACCTTTAAGAATTTAATTGGTTGGGAAGACCTAAGCCAAGAGTCCTTAATAAAAGCTCATTCAGGAATATTTATCTACAATGGAATAAAAATAATGATTTTTTTCACAGATATTAAGTATTTCTTAGTTTTCAAAGTCAGCTTGAAAAGAAAGTTGTGAGAAGGAAGATGTTATGATCTTGCTAGTATATTTAGTATTTGAAAAATCTACTTAAAGGTAATGGTTATTTTTCTGTAATTAGTTCTTTAATATATTCTTTAAATTATTTTTGGAAGCACATTTTCCTTTTATAATCCATGACTAAAGTTTGCATGGATGGTCTTTTATTTTCTTTGATTACTTGATCCTGTATTACCTACTCCCACTCCATGAAATCACAACATTAAAACAATTGATGAACTTGCATTTCCTGCATATTGCATTTGTTATCCAGACACCAAAGACATAAGACATGTTGTCAGCAGGTAATGAGAGTCTTTCTTTCTGTCTGCAGATCCCACAGCAGTACTTTAGTCATGTTTTGTATTTTGTACCCTAACAATTCTTTACATGAGACATCTTTCCTTTCCCAGTTCCGTTCTCTCCCATTCCTTGCTACCTGAGATGGCTATTGAAATCTTAAATTAGTAAGAAAATAGAGCTACAACTCATCCACTTAGAAGCACAATAATGACTGTAAATGACAAACCTTGCTTTGATGTATTATTTAGAAGTGTAGCATTGCTGCCATGCAGCTATTCTCTTGAGAGATTACAGTCTATGACAGTGTACGGTAATAAAGAGGGGAAGGAGGGGCTCTTTAAACATACTGTCTGATGAGAGGCTTTTGTATGTGTTTTTAAATGCTGAAACAAAAGGTCATTAGCATGACTTACAAGCGTTAGCTCTGCTCCTGCTAATTATACCTAGTTGGAGACAGAGAGTTAATTATTGCTTTGTCTATTTGTCAGAAAGCTTTCATTTTGTGTTTGTTAGCCTTTTTCCAGTCTTCGTCTGAACCAATGTTTTACCATAGTCCAGTTATACTGGTCTATTGCCATTTCACTCAGATTACAAACACACAAATAACCTGTTCTGCTAGCAAGAACAATTCCGGATTTAGAGCAGTAGTAGATGGACTAAAAAACACAGAACCAGTTGTCTCATTAGAATCAATGTTGATGGCAGAAGTGCTCACCAAGCCACTTTCAATCATTTGTCAGCAGTCCTGGCTAACCGGGGAGGTCCCAGTTGACTGTAAGTTAGCAAATGTGGTGCCCTTCCACAAAAAGGGCCAGAAGGAGGGTTCAGGAAACTACAGACCTGTCAGTCTGACCTCGGTGCTGAGGAAGGTTATGGAGCAAATCATCTTGAGTGCCATCACATTGCACGTACAGGACAACCAGGTGATCAGGCCCTGCTAGCATGGGTTTGTGAAAGGCAGGTCCTGCTTGACTAACCTGACCTCCTTCTGTGACAAGGTCACCCACCTAGTGGATGAGGGAAAGGCAATAACTTTAGTAAAGCCTTTGACACCATTTTCCACAGCATTCTTCTGGAGAAACTGGCTGCTCATAGCTTGGGAGGGAGCACCCTTTGCATGGTAAAAAACTGTCTGGATGGCCGAACCCAAAGAGTAGTGGGGAATGGAATTAAATGCAGTTGGCAGCTTATCACAAGTGGTGTTCCCCAGGGCTCAGTACTGGAACCAGTTTTGTTTAATATCTTTATCAACGATCTGAACAAGGGGGTCAAGTGCACCCTCAGTAACTTTGTAGACAACACCAGCTTGGGTGGGACTGTTGAACTGCTTGAGGGTAGACAGGCTCTACAGAGGGATCTGAACAGGCTGGATCAATGGGCCAAGGCCAATTGTATGAGATGCAACAAGGTCAAGTACTGGGTCCAGCAGCTGAGTCACAACAACCTCATGCAACGCTACAGGCTTGGGGAAGAGTGGCTGGAAAGCAGTCCTGTGGAAAAGGACCTGGGGTGTTTGTCGACAGCTGACTGAATATGAGCCGTCAGTGTGCCCTGGTGGCCGAGAAGGCCAATAGCATCCTGGCTTGTATCAGTGCAGCCAACAGGACTAGGGGTGTGGTTGTCCCCCTGTACTCGGCACTGGTGAGGCCGCACCTCAAATACTGTGTTCAGCTTTGGGCCCCTCACTACAAGAAAGACATTGAGGTGCTGGAAAATGTCCAAAGAAGAGAAATGAAGCTGCTGAAGGGTATAGAGCACAAGTCCTATGAAAAGCAGCTGAGGAAACTGGGGTTGTTTAGTCTGGAGAAAATTAGTCTGATGGGAGACCTTATTGCTCTCTACAGCTACCTGAAAGGAGGTTGTAGTGAGGTGGGTGTCAGTCTCTTCTCCCAAGTAACAAGCAATAGAACAAAAGGAAATGCCCTCAAGTTGCTTCAAAGGAGTTTTAGACTGGATATTAGGAAAAATTTATTCACTGAAAGTGTTATCAAGCCTTGGAACAGACTGCCCAGGGAAGTGTTTGAGTCACCAACACTGGAGGTATTTAAAAGATGCGTAGATGTGGGGGACATGGTTTAGTGGTAGACTTGGCAGTGCTGTATTAGGTCTTTCCCAGCCTAAATGATTCTATGATTCTAATGTATGAAATGAGAGCCTGCAGAAGGAACACTATCTGCTGTGTGGTAGATTAATAATTAAAGGATAAATCTCACTGACTTTGTCACTGAACTCTTGTCTCATGAGACCCCACCTGGAGTTCTGCATCCAGCTCTGGAGTCCTCAGCACAGCAAGCAGATGGACCTGTTGGAGTGAGTCCAGAGGGGGGCCATGAAGATGATCAGAGGGCTGGAGCACCTCCCATATGAGGACAGGCTGAGAGAGGCAGGCTTGTTTAGCCTAGAGAAGTGAAGGCTCTGGGGAGATGTTATAGCAGCCTTCCAGTACCTAAAGGGGGCCTACAGAAAAGCCGGAGAGGGACTGTTTAAAAGGGCATGTGGTGAAAGGACAACGAGTAATGGCTTTAAACTGAAAGAGGGTAGATTTAGATCAGATATTAGGGGGAAGTTTTTCACTGTGGGGGTGGTGAGACACTGGAACAGGTTTCCCAGAGAAGTTGTGGATGCCCCATCCCTAGAGGTGTTCAAGGCCAGGCTGGATGAGGCTTTGAGCAACCTGGTCTAGTGGGAGGTGTCCCTGCCCATGGCAGGGGGGTTGGAACTAGATGATCTTTAAGGTCCCTTTCAACCCAAACTATCCTATGATTCTATGATTCTAAGTTGACAAGGTGGAGACATACCCTTTAGAAGAGAAAGGGAAAAGCTACTATTTGAACACAAATGAATCATTCTCTTCAGTCTCTGTGTTGGATAAATGTGAATCAGACACTGAAGGTTTTTTTGCCATGTAATAACCTTGTTCACCATGCACATTAATAGATTAGATTAGTAGGTAATTTAGATTATTTCATTTATCAGTACATTAGATTAAGACAGAAACGTCCTAGGCCTGTATCCTCTGATTCATCTTAAGCAAGAAAATAATTCAGTTCTTGAGTCCACTGATCTAAAGTTTCAGGAAATAATTATGACATACCTCCTAATATTTTGCTCGGTTGCTTCAAAAACTGTTGAGGTATTCACCTTCTAGTTCTCTACATGGGACTAGGTCCTATTTTCTTTCCTGTTTTGCTTATACAGGAATTGATGGTTTCTCTGCACAGAAATGTAGAACTCTGAGCTTTTGTGTGAATGTATTGTTTGATTTCGTAGTTCTGTACTTCAGATTGCTCTCACACATGGTCATGCGATAGATTTCTTTTCAGTAAAAGTTATCTTTAATTTTTGCAATTAAATTGTATAAAAAATAAACATGGAATAACAAATATCTAAAGAATGTTCAATCAGTACTGCTATATTGCCAAAAATTCTCCAGTAGATTTTAACTCTCATTTTGCTGGTTGTGTTTCACATATATCTGCCATTCAATATAGCTAACAATTTAATTATTACCCAGATAGATGTCTCTTTTTCTGGAATGACAATTTACTCTGAAAATTTTATACAAAATATGGACATGCTCACATATGTTCCTTTTTACAGTATACCTGCAATATACACAAAATTATTGGAGAAAACAGAAATAAACATGAATTCTGCAGATCACAAGGAATAGGAAGAATGGGACCATTGATTACTTCTGCTAACATCTGCAAAAAACAAAAGAATGTTCTTATACATTTTGCTATACTTGTGAATTCACAGACAAACTCCCAGAAAGATGGGGTGATTCAGAAAAACAAGAGTTAAGAATAAAATCCATTAAAATAGAGGCAGATATTCTCCAAGAGTGTTGGAACAATGCCCAGGAAGTGAGAACCCACTGATCCCACTAACAAGATGCATTGTTCAACAGATGTTCTAGCAGTAACATAACTATTCTGAGGATGTTTTTTTGCTAATTACAATAATATCAGAATTTGATTTATTTTTAACTGGCATCATTAACAGGTATCTGAATTTTGCAGAGTAATTATAGTTAAAAATTATTCTTTGGCTGTTTCTCAAGGTTACAGCTTTCCTGCATTGTTTAAAATTCTTATAATTATGACTGACTCTTTAGCCTCAACGTTCCTCCGAAAATATGTGTTTTGGTTGGAAAGTTTCTTTTTTTTTTTTTTAATCTCAGTAATGATAGAAAAATAAGTACAGTGGAGCTTCAGTTATCTTGCTAGAAGTTCCAGTGCCTTACCAAGGGTGGGAAGCTTGACACATACACAGTGATTGTACTGTGGAGTGCATGGAGAAAGCAACTATCTAAACAAAAAATAACTAATAATAACTAATAATAATAATAATAACAACTAAAAATCAACAAGTCATTAAAATTATATTTAAAAATTTGTATTGCACTGGTACAACTAAACCGTCTGAATGTCCTGTCTCAGTGGCTGAGGTCAAGGTTTCTTTTAGATATCTGCACAGTAACCCAGAACACCCAGAATGATGCTTTGAGAGGTTCAATTAAAAAATAATTTTATTAAAAACATGCAAAATGTAAAAAGTAAAATGTAATATGGAAAATGTAGCAGAAATACAAAAGATAAAAGTCTTGGCAAAGAAAACTTATAATGATACCATCACCCACTGTCAACACTTTAACTTACAACGATGTGATAACCACTAATGATGTAACAATACCACAATTACCAACAATATCAAAGACAAACAACCACTTATAAAACTTGCAATCACTTATTAGTGCTAAAACGGGCAATCACTTATCAACGAGGCTTCACAGGGAAACTTGCTGAACAACCCCAAAAGGAGCTGGAATGAAACTTGTAATAGTGTTACCCTTATGTGCCAGAAAAATTAGTTATAGACAGAGGGACAGAGAGAAAGAAAGAGAGAAAGAGGAAAGGAAACTCAAAAAGAGAAGGGGAATGAGAAAGAAAGGAAAAACAAAAATTATTGTGGAATGATAACACCACGCTTGGATCCAGTGACGATCAACATCTTGGGGGTCCTCCGATGGTGGGTGCACACCTTCCCATTGCTATTTCATCCTTTTATAGGTGTCCTCCTAATTTTCTTCCATTAGCATAAGAAATCATGAAGGTGTCTCCTTAATTTATATAGTATGCGGAGAGAGTTGTTTCAAGAAAACTGTGGCTATATCCATAACAAAAAAAAAAAAAAAAGGAATAATTCATTTAGTCTTCCTAGAATTGTCTGTCTTCAGTAGATTCCCCTACTAATGAAGTGCCTTACCTGTCTGTTTTTATTACAGAAGTCTTGAGAACTGATTGGGTGCCACCGTAGTTAATTTGTTTTTATTTATAAATTGACAGTATATACTGTGATACACCAATTTTTGCAGTTTGTAATTTAAGAATATTTCTGTTTTAAAACTAAATTTCTTCCAAAATTTATTTAATTAACCATAACTCTGACAGTTTTACCTTTTTCCAGACCCCTAAAAATGCCCACAAAATAGTTTTTAGTTTGCTCTGTCCGGACATGAACCAGCTCCAAAGTAGAAGTCACATTTGTGTTTTTTTACATGGAACTCAGACTACCACACCTAGCTAAGTTTATTAGGTAAGGGTCAAAGTTGCATTAGCCATCAATAGTGATTTCTTATTTCTAGTTCACATGTGGCCAGCTCAGAGCTTTGTCACATGCCCCTGCCTCTAAATTTCCTGTTTTCATATCTCTGCTCACATGACCACTGATAAGCATTAAAGAGTAGATAAGCACTAAAGTGGTATAATAAATTACCAAAAGGAAGAGTGCACACAAAAACCTTGAAAATGAAACTGCCACAATTGCAGGCATTTATTGGATGACAAATAAGCCAAGTGCTGGAGAAGCATAGCAATGCTCCTTCTGTTATCCCCTTTAGTGATAGTGGTACCTTGTCCTGAAACTAGGAGTAGTTATACACATACACATACTCTGCTACACAGAAATGGACTCTGAGCAATCTGGTCTGAGATGAAGAAGTTAACCTTTGCCAGATCTGTTGACTATGAACCAATATAAAGATATATCCAATATGAACTATATAAATCCCCATACTATTAATAACATGCATACTAGCAATATGTGTGATACTATTACATGAAATATGTATATTAATATATTTTGTATTTTACAGGCTCCAACCAAGGAAAAGATGGAGTTAGCACTGTAAAACCACCTAATGCAACATACTTTTCTCAGAACATTTCTGTCAGAGTACATATATATATATGCAATATACATGTCTATATATGATATACACACATATATGCATATATGTGTGATATATGTGATAGTGATGTATATTACATATATACATATACACAAAAAAATGGGAAAGCAAAAGTATAGTGTAATGCAAGTAGAGATGTTTTCTGTTTCAGCCCCTTGACGGATGTTTGTTACAGACTTGACAGGAAGAAAGACCGTGCATTATAACTTTCTGGAAGTCCCTGGATGGGCTGCAAGACTGATGCAAACTCTCTCAGACAGTTTATTCAAGAGTGTTGCAGCTGGTATAGAAGTACATATGGAGTCCGTAAGCACTGGTAATTCTTATGCAATGAGAAAAGAGGACAGTTCTTTTCCTCTGCTATATTTATTTGATGTAAAATTAAACTGAATCCACAAGTTTAAAAATAAAGTGCATTTTAACACCCTCAGGTATCACAAGGAGATTTATTCACAAGTTTGTGTGGTTTATCAGATTCGACTAATAGGATATGGTAACATTGTCTGGGAAGTGGGATGCTATGAACTTAGTAGTAATGTGTCTTCAAATTGAGAGATAAAGCAAAAGAGTTTCTTGTGGAAAAACTGTTGGATATATAAATTTCTATAGTAAGAAAGAGAGCAAATTTAATTAGAGCCAAAAGTTTCTGACTGATGAGTGAAAAAGTGGATATTTGGTATCCGTTGATATCATATGAGAAATCATCAGTGAAGTCACTGTTTGATCCTTGAGTTATGTCCCTTTTTGCTCTTTGATTCCACAAATATTTTAGCAAACCTTTTTTTTTTTTTTTTTTTTCAGAAGAAATTTACATGGAGATGTACATGGAGATGTACATGGAAATGTACATGGAAGATATCTTAACTGAGTGTTCAGTTATAATCCCAAAATGTTAAACAAAGATCTAAATTTGTGCAGTTAACATTTCAGTAAAGACAATGTCTCTGCTTTCTAGTCAATGATGGTTTTAAACTGCATATTTAAGATTTATATTGGTGCATCAACGAAGTACTGCACACCACTTATTATGCAGTGTTGTTCAATAAGAGACATTGCTGCTCCACTTTTCCTGTAATGAGAGGTAATGCTTTTTTTCATATAATTACAGAATGACAACAGAAGTGGAAGCTCTTAGCCAGAGAGCTGTGCTAACGCTGCAAAAAAATCTATGAGCTTGATTTGGAAAATGAATTTATTTTAATTGTGTTTACACTATCTTTTTGTGTGCTTTCTGATGTGAATAAATGCTCTATAAAGATCTTTATGTAAATCAGTGATGGAGACTCATTTGGAAGCCTGCTTGCAATATGCATTACCTTGCTTTGAAAAAGATACAGAAAAATTAGACAAGTTTAGGGACAGGCAGTAAGACAGACCGTGAACATAAAATAAATATAATCAAGGCTTTTTATAAGAAAATAGTTTTCAAAATTGTTTGGATTACTTAATTTAAAAAGGGCAGAGACATAAAGATGACAAGCATCTTTCTTGCACAAAGATGAGGAGAACAGAGTATTATAACTGTAAAAAAAAAACCAGATAATTTGTCAAGGATTTGTTTTCCAAGATCCATATAAGAAATTGTCCTATGAAATGAAAAGTTAAGAAATTTGACAGTAAATGCCTCTTCATAGAATATATATAATTGGATCAATTAAATATAACACTTAGAAAAGACAAGCACTAATTGTTTTCAGAAGGAAGATACTATACTAGATGGATTTACAGTCTCATTTTTGTAGAGTGATACTTAGTCCTCAAACTAAAATAAATGAGTAAATTGCAGTGCACTACAATTTAAATGAAAAGCAAAATTAATATTAAAAATATAAACCCAAATAATTTCCAGATTGATGGATATTTTTTTTTTTGGGGGGGGGGGGGGAGCAGAAGCTTGAATGTTTATATTTATTATGCCTAAGAAAATAGAAATAATTTAGAGAAATGGTTGTCACTACATACAGAATCAGATTCTTGATCTCTGTGAAGTTTCTAGTGGAAGGTGTCCCTGCCCATGACAGGAGGGTTTGAACTAGATGATCTTTAAGGTCCTTTCCAACACAAACGATTCTATGATTCTATGATTCTACGATTCTACGATTCTACGATTCTGTGATTCTTCACTTGTTTTTAACAAGTGTTGCAACAAAGATCTTTATGATATCTATCTAATCACATGATTTTTTTGATTAGTATGAAAATATATTTGCAAAAATACATATTTGAATTTGGGTCAACCTATTGCAAGGAATATCCAGGTTTTTTATTTATTTAAAGTTTTGTCATATGTCCATTTCTTTCCTGCATTGCATGACTGCTTAAATTTTGCAAGACTCTTACAGATCTCAGCAGTCTTTTATCTTAGGCAGTGAAAGAGACCTCAGATTTTGTTGATGGGCACAATATTTACATGAAACATAAAGACACAGGAAAGTTTCAATTTTGGTGCTATCTTAGCATTTCAGCATTCACTAAGACTGAATGGAGATTGATTGGATTCTTTGAATAGGCTGAAGAAAATTATATGTTTTTTCATTTTTTCCCCCATATTATTCCTAAATTTTAAATTGAGTTAAATTTCTATAGATTAAGTGATATATTGAAATATCCCACTAGGAATTCTTTTCTTGTCACAAAGACACAATTGTTTATTCATGGGAATAAAAAGCTCACATGGAAATTTCTTATTCATATGAGGATATTATTTTCAGCACTGAAGCTCTCTGCTTGAAGAAAGTTGAATAGTTTTAATCTTATAAAGTGTTTTAAAAGGGAAAATAAATTCATAATTTTACCCTGAGATTGATTTTTTTTTTTGCTGTTCTTTTTGTCCTTTAAGGTGTAAGCAGTCTCCAACACAGAGGAAAATTTTTAATTGATATTTGGGGATTACTCATTTAAAACAAGATATTAACACTTGTCATATAATTAATTTACTCATTTTGCTTTGTGAGCAGTCCTCACAGTTTGCTGTCTGTAATGAGTTGAAGGTACGCCCATGAGAAAACTATATCCAGTTTTCTGAAGTGTTTGTGAAACGTGAGCAGTACCATGCTGAGAGCAATTTCTTGTTTCTTTTGCAGCTCTCTGGTAGAATTCTGCAAGGAATTTCAAAGGTCAGATTTTGATGCTGCTGCACCAGAAAGGAACAATTTTTTTTTTTTTCCTTCCCAGGTGAAACTGAATATATTTGGAGCTTCTGTTAGAAGGAAAGAGTTAGCAGATATCCTTCTGACAGGAAAATTAATTCTTTTCATTTGAGAAGGTACTAGGATCTCAGTGAAATAAAATTCTACAGATTTAGTAAGGTCAAAAAGCAGGGCACCTGTCTGTACTTTGTACTTATTTATTTTTATATTTTTTAAACTGTACTAAGACCTCATCTGGAAATGAGTTAGCAAATGCAACTCTGTTATTTTTTTTTTTTTAATAAATAGATGCTTAACAGTAGCATTGAAAATTGTTTCATCAACTTGTCCCTTATCAGTGAACAATTATTTAAAGGAGTCAAAACCATCTGTAATTAGAATAATATTCCTTTTAAAATTTCAGAATTCCTAATTACAGTGATGAAGATGAGTGCAATTGTATCCCAAACAATAGCATTAATTGGATTTAACCACTGTTCTGGGGATCACTGTCTATCACTATGATTTTCACAGAATTCACACCGTGTGCCACAAGTCACCTTTCCATTTAATAAATATTTACTGCATATATGTGCCCATACCAAACACCCCGTCTTGGTATGCTAGTTTTCTGGTAGCTTTATATTAGTGTCTCACTTTTTTCCTTCAGAATGTGTGAAGACTATAAACCAGACAATTTCATGGATGGAATATGAAGAAAAGCTTCATGATCTAAATGAGTTGCCTTAAGCGTGCTGTTTTCTGTCTTCACAAAATACAAAACGAGGTGGTCTAAAACCGCTGGAATTATGACTGGAGTCTACAGTAACAACATAAGGAAACTTTCAAACTGTGCTTTTTTGATACACTGTAACATGTTGTTAATTTCAAATTTTCTTCTGGACTTCATTATGTAAGACCAAACAAAAATTCTTCTACACACACAAACACACTCGTGCGCACATGACCCTTTGCACCAGTATTTATCAAAACTTTCGCTATGAACTTGTAGAACTGTCATCATTGGCTTGATTTAGTTTTGTGGTACAAGAGCTTATGCTGCTATAATCACTTCCACTCTTTTCCAGCTGGTGAAAAACAACAGAAACTAGTGGAGGCATCTGGATATTTACAACAAGACCATCTACCATACGGCAGAAGTCCAATTCAGTTTTGCAATCAAAGGTCAAGCTGAGTGATCAGTTTGCAGTAATGGATTTGTTGCATATCAGCTCTCACCTTGTTCTGGGAAGCACTTATGATACTTCCATGAGCTGTAATTTTATGAAATATTAGTTGAAATTTATTTTCTGAGCAAATGGAAATGTATTTGTTCAGAAAACAAGAAGAAACTAACTACCAAATAAACCCTACTGTTAAAATCTGTGTATTTTAGGGCTTTTTTTCTGACTAGAATAAAAAAAACCCACAATATATTTTCAAAATAATTCCAACATGAACATAAAATATTATCACTAGATGGCTGGAAAATTATGATTTGGTTGTCTTTTATTCCAATTCTATGTTCTGTTTGCATGGATCAAAAAGATTATGCAGGAGGGATTTATTTTTTCCCCAACTAATTCAGACTGCGAATGATATAAACTTAGAGTTTTATTTGATTCTTCATTCAATACACACAGTTTCTAACATAACTGCACTCCCACCCAAGTATCAAACAGTTACTGAAGAAACTCAAAATGAGCTTTTATATGAGGTCTGGAGTACCTGAAAAAGCAACTTACTGTGATAATTGTTTACCTATGTTATTTCCATCGTGGTTTATTCATGATCAGCACCACAAATACTGTAGATATGTCCCATAACTGCAGAATGGCAAGTTACCTTACAGCCCACATCTTTCCCTCTTTGCAACTTTTGGCCCTCACACACTTGGTCAGAGCTTGCAACAGCATACATGAAGAGTATTGATTATGGGCTTTTATAGTCTTGGGCAGCCACGCAGGGTAACTACACATTGTGCAGAGGAAGAAGAGGTTCACTCTGCACATGTCAGCCCAGGCACACAGAAAGGTAAACAGGCTTTTTGAGGAAATATAACAAGAGGTTTTAGCTGTTCTGGTTCTTTTCACCCCGTGCAAATGTGACCAATGTGAGTGCTTATGCAGCCAGGAGGTAAACAGTATCAGGGAATGGATCCAGCTAAAAGTAATTTTCTGGGTAACTTTTGGCTGGATCGAATTCTCTTATCTGATAGTCTGTTTGCACTGCAACATGATGCTTGGGCCAATTGGCAATGTGAAGGCAGAAGCAAGTGGCCAGGGTATTTTGGGAGCAGGTGGCCCTTAAAGGAGCTAGATTAAAGCCTGGCTGAATTACTATGACCTTGGCTGTCAGCAAAGTCTTGACATTCACCATCTTGCGTCTACCAGGGGCACTTGTTCCACTGTTTATTTTCACATACCTATTAAATCCTAATTTAAAACTAAAGAAAAACTCTGGGATTTTCCTTAATTAGCTTACCATTTGATTTTCCCTGAGGTAGCAGGGGAGCGTGTTGACTTGAGATGTGGGCATTGGACAAAAAGTAAGTTTTCACAGTATGAGATGAAGTGAGAGTTTACATAGAAATAAACCTTGAATAACCAAAGAATACTCCTACATGAAATAAACTACTCTTTAAGCTGTCCATGTGATGTGCAGTTAACGTGGTTTACTAGCTCCCATTCTCTGCCTCTGAGCTTTTCCATGTCTCTTTTTACTAACTTTTCTCCATTTCCTCTCCTGCTGCTGGGTTGGTGGTTTTATCATGTTTCTTATGGTGCTCATTAGACCCAAAAACTCGTGAAACATGAAGTCCATTTTCTACTTTTTGCCTCCTGGCTTGTTTCTGTAAAATTGCTGCTTGTTTCCATTGGTGGGCAGAGGTACAACAGATAAGATGGTTAGATAAGAGAGCATCTAGCCAGGACTGAAGGCCAATGGGAAAGATTCCCTCTTTTTGGGACCAGTAAACTGTTAGGGCAGTTCACTGGATCTGTTGAAAGCATATCATAAGGGATATTTGGACAAAATACATCAACAGAAAGCAATGCAAGCACACCACTACATGCTGACACACTTCTGACCTTACGTGGGAGAGTAGATTGTGCACCATAGCTTGGTGTAAGCATTTGAGGAGAACAAGTGATCCTGGGACTAGGGTTTAAACCATAAATTTTGAGGTGGGTTGTGGACAGTAGGGTGTGTATCCTCAATGGCCTTGCTTGGAGTCACTGTGCAAGTAACTCACGTTCTGGGACAAACAACATTTCTGGACACCCAGCAATGAAAGATACCTGATATTTACAAGAGCACTGTTATGGAAAAGTCACAAAATGTATCCTTTATGAATATCTACCTGTATCATTGAATTGACTACTAAATCCTGTATTACTGCAGTCTACTGTATCTTGAGAGGACTTTCAAACTCACAACAGCACTAACAATTAAGCTCCATACTCAGAGGCTACACAGGAAAAAACATAGTAGTTTTAATTCCAAGTTACCTGTGTGCTATCTGTCTAAAGAACTGAATTACTTTAATTCCACTGAGGTAGAGAGAAAAAGTAGTACCATGGCTTATGCCAGTCTTTGTGCTTCATTCTGCATGACAGCTCACAAATTAAAGCAAAAAATTTCACCTCATCAGCAATGAAATGAAGAAATATACTCATTTTTTTTATACTACATTTTAAAGGTCCTGTTCTCTAGGAAGATTTCAATTTTGGTGGAATTTTCTATTGGGTGAATGAGACTGAAATGCTTAATTTTTCATTGATGTCAATATCCTCATTTGTCTGACCTATCATTGTGAGAATTTTTGCTCCAGCTTTTATATCTTCACTACAGGTGTATTTTCTTGATGCACTCCTGTGCTTGAAGCATATAACATGATTCTGCTGGCATCATTAGACCAGGCAAATGTAGAAAGTGTGGTTTGTTCAAGAAAACCATCCCGCCTTATCACCTCCAGCTCCTACTCCTTTATTAATTTTTGAAACTTCTCTACCTTGTTATTTTCTGATAAAGTTTCCAAACAATGAGATTTTCTACATGTCAAGTATTTCTTTAGCTCTATTAGTTATCAGCTGTTTATGATAAGTATTCTTTTTGTTCTTATCTCTCCCCCATGTGGGACAGAAAGTGAAGGAACCTGAAAAGACGTATTTGGATGTCTCAATTCTCTAATGCCATCTGAGTCAACATCAAATGTTACTTATTATAGATGGAGAAGGATAGCAACTTCTCCGTGATTGATATGACCTATTTAAATATCCATCTTCAGATGAGGTGAAGTGGTTCATGGAGTGTCTGAAATACAATGTTTCTCAGAGTTGTAATCTAGAAAGGCAAAAGAAATATTTAGAAACAGATTCTTATGTCACCCAGATAGAATACGAATGAGAAAAAATATTTTTTCTTGAAAGTTGCATTTTAATTAATGGCTATAAGTAGTCAGTGTGAGAGTCATAGGAAAGCCTTTACAGGGAAAGAAAGAAAAGAGCAACAAAAATTTTTAGGGAGGCTTGAGTCAATTTTGTATTGTGACAGCCTCCAATAAATATTTTGTTTCTTGATTCTGATGTTAATAGACACAAAGTTAATTATCCCACCCCCCCCTTTTTAAAATGCTTTTGCTCAGAGTTTTTATCTCACTTGGAATAGACAAATTTTTCTTCAAGTCCAGATGTTAGGAAGTCAGGTGCCTGAAGAAGGAAGAGGTGGCTGAAGGGTTTGCACTGTGGTCCTCTAAGATCAAATGTTTTCCTGAATGTCTGTTTTGTTTTTAGGATTTCCTGTCCTTACATTCTGCCCTGCTGTGTAAATCATTTTGGTTTTAATGTTTGATCCATGTCTGTGAAGAGACCCTTCTTGTTCCAAATTAAGTACGAGCTAGCTGTGTCAGAGAAACTTGACTGGATTTGTACAAAGCATTTAATAGTGGGAAATATTTCAATAAAGAAACTTTCTTATGAATCATTTCTGCTCCCATACCAGCTGTAAGAACTACATTCTCTTTCATGATTATCCGGAGAACTTTATGATTTATCTATAAATCACATGCAAGTAAAATATTTGATATATATAATCTTCTTCAAATGAGCATGTGGAAATGGGGAAAAGAATGCAAAGTATGATAAAAAATTCTTCATAGATTAAAATACATTGTGTCTAAATATGCCATTTTAATTGACCATATTAAAAATCTCTTAGCTTTCTATAGGGGCAGGGTTTTCCTCATGTAGATGTAATGTATTGATTGTAATCCTGACATTAGTCTTTCTCACAGTAAAAAAAAAAAACCATCATCCTATTAAAAAATACTCTTTTAGTAACAGCATTGAATATAAAATGTTATTTACCCCATGAATAGTTAAGATCCTCATTGCTAAAAAATACATCAAGACTATCCAATGAGCTATTTAAGAGTTTTCCAGGCAGGAAACTTGCAGGATTTTTTCCAGAGCCCATTTATACCAATTGTGTTAGTTTCTTGATCTGGTCCTAAAAACAACAACAACAACAAAGGTTAGAATTTATTAATGTTCTTTATTTGTGAGCTTTCATTAATTGTTTGACTAATTTTGGAAATGGGACTGTTGTACTCTGATTTCCAAAATATGAGTGTTTTTTGTATTATATAAGTGAATAGACCTAAGAATTTGAACTGAGTCAGAAATTCAGGACCTTACAGAGAAACAGAAAATTATAACAAATGCAGTGTAATGTAACTTCATCACTGCAATTGTATCCAAGGGAATTAGCACTTGCTGTATATCTAAGTTGTAAAAAGGCATCCTAAATGGGTAAGCACAAAAATGATATTTTATCTAAAGCTAAGAATGAAAATAATTTTTAAAATTCAAATATTTAAAGATAGTCTAAATTTGTCAGGCCTTTGGGCCCTTGATAGCTTGTTCAGTTGGATTTTATGTGAGATAATGTTAAGATTGGTATTAAGACACAAAATAAGAAGCTTTGATGAAAATTCATGAAACTGTGGACTTTTAATACTTGAAGTCATCTAAAGAGAAATATTCTTTTAAATGCCTGATTGTTTTTTTACTGTGGAAATAACTCACAAATTACAGATAGTAGTGTGGAGAGAAGCTGTGTTTGACTTACTTCTCTGTTTTGTCTCATGGTCAAAATTTTTTGCCCTACCATCTATTTTCAGAGATATTTCCCATTCTTTGCATGTGAATGACCTGATCATTGAGAATTCTATCATATCTTTTGGGATAATATTTAATATTATGATCAGTTTGCTTTTACAGAGTACCTTAAATCCTTTCCTTTACTTAGAATCATAGAATCATAGAATG
>NW_010100444.1:0-384 GCF_000699245.1 Pterocles gutturalis | reverse complement strand
CAAAGCCCCTTGTGAGGCTCCCAGCCCGCGCCCCCCAGACCAGCCCAGGACCCACCTTGCTCTCATCCGGCACCTCGTAGGCAGAGCTGTACTTCTTCATGACGTCCGGAGCCAGCACCTGGAAGCGCCGTCGGAACTGGGTCAGCAACAGGCGATCCGCGTACCCTGGGGACAGACAGACAGACAGACATGGCTGGGGACCGCGCCAGCCCCCCGGCACGTGGCTGCACCGAAACACCAGGGAGGGAGCCGGCGGTGGGGCTGCTGCAAAGGGTGGCACGTCCTGCACACAGCAACAGTGTCACGGGTGGGGGACCGGGGGACTTAGGGGACAGAAATCCCTGCAGCCAGGGCAGGGCGGGGGGAGCGCAGATGCGCTGGAGG
>NW_010100443.1:0-17609 GCF_000699245.1 Pterocles gutturalis | reverse complement strand
TGGGCTCGGTGGCCATGGGAAGGAGATGATTGTACCCCCGGCAGCCGCGGCGAGGACCAGCAGTGAGTAGAGAACTTCGTATCGGTCATATCCTGGTGGTACCCGAGCGGACCCCGACTTGTTGGCACAACCAGGCGTTAATAACATCAAGGAGCAAAAAAATAAAACCCCGAAAACCTCAAAACGTTTTCAGACTGCAGGCTGGGATGTCCAGGTCGTGTTAGCTGCGTTATTTGTTCAGCCCAGTGTGGCTCTTCGCAGGCTGCGAGGGTTGGTGTGCTGCTAACATCTCTCTCTGCTTTTGTTCCAGAAGTGCTGCGGATCAGCCGGCCATGGAGGGAACCCGGCAAACCAGGATCAGTCGGCCGCACAAGATAAGTGAATCCTCCAAGGTTTGTACATTTCATGTTGCTTATCAAAAATGCAAGTTACAGAAATAACAAGAGAGGGTGTAAAGGCTCTCCTTTGGGTGGACTGTTCTGGAGGAATGTGAATGTTCTGAGGTTTTAAAAAGAGGGTTGAAACCAGTGGCTTACCTGCACAGATATTTTTGATAGAAATTGCTATCTAGTGATTTAAAAAGAAAAAAAAGGGAGGACCAGCAGCAAATGGGCATCTGCTTATCATGACTCATAACTTAAAAAAGAAACCCACATTGTCGCAGCACAGTATTTTCTCTACACCAAAAATTCAGTCATTAAATGCAATATGTTTATTTTCTGGATTTTTTGTACTGATCCATCTCACAAAATCCAGGCTAGTTACAGAATCAATACTGGGATTACTTTCTAGATTTAGTCTCTGTTTTCTACAAGATGGGAGTCTTGATCCTGCAAACAGTAGTTACCCCAGTGAACTCGAGATGTCTTCTTAGGTTTGTGAGGTTAATGTGCTTTGTATAGAATATCTGTCTGCACAAATACATTTATTTTAGTTGGGAACCCATGGAAATCCATCTTAGGTAGCTCTTCATGCATGCCATCAGGATGATGGCCTCAGATTTATAAGATATTAATATCATCTGTAATTATTATGTTCACTTTGTTTCATACCAGTGAAAACTGCTTTTCTATTCTAGAGCTAGCACTGGGTTACAGAAGCTGGAGCAAGGACCTTGTTCTACCAACAACAGCTAGAAAAGAGAAACTTTTCAGTGCCTGTGTCTGTCTTATCAAAGTTGAATGAGACATCTCATTTTCTTTTGCATCACTGATGAGTAGTGGTACTGCATTAACAGTCTGAAAGAAATTAGATCTTTGAATCCAAAAGAAGTTAAAATACATCTCTAATACAATTGATAAAAGATAAATAGGACTAATTTTTAAATGCATCCCTACCAATCTGATCTTTCCCTGAGTGCTGATCCTGTCTACCATTTAAATGGTTTAGCCTGAATGTAATAATAATTAATCACATTTAAAAATTAACTTGACAGCATTGTTTTATTTTCTTGCTTAGATAGCAGCTGTCACTAGCCGCTAAACTTAGAATTACTAGATAATGCTAAAGCTGTTCTACAGCATATAAATAGCTTGAGAAAGATGTTCGTGTTTAGTATAAAATTAGTCTTGTTTTGAAATGTGCAGCTATCAGCTTCTGTTACTTGCTCACTGAACGAATGAACTTGCTAAGTGGCTGAAATACGTTAATATATTCTGACTCCATCTAGTGCCATACGTAATCATGTTGTGCTTGATTTCTGAAGTAGCAGCAGCTCTACATGGCAACAAGGATTTTAGGAGTACAAGTTGTCAGATGTATTTGCGGTCAGGATTATGCTGCTGACTCGACAGCCAGCTAAGTAAATAGGGATCTCTGGCAAATCTTATATTCTGGTGTAATCTTGTTATGCATGATGGTGGTATTAGAGGATATTAGAGAAATGATCGGCTAATTCACAGAGACAAGAGGGACTGTGGTTTTGGTGTAAGCCAGTAGCTGTTCCCCATGAGTCAGGTTGGGAATAGGGTGCTGTAACATGTTAGCTGTTGTCTGTTCAGCCTCTGTCCTTCATCATAAGTGCCACAAATGTGCGGTTTGTCCTTTGCCATGTTTATTCATCTTCCCACCTCCTCCACTCCTTGGTCTCTGCTTGGGCTCCTGTATGATATCAGCATTTCTCAACCTCCGAAAAATTAAGATAAAAAATTTCGCAGTCCTTAAACCCCATTTTTTTTTTTTTAATTTTACAGATCTCCAGCAGTTTTATTGTTCAGTGGAAGTTACTTTGTTGTCTGTGCCACAGATCCCATTTTAATTTTAGAGATATGATGAGGCAATGAGTATAAGGCAAATTAAAGAGTTTTGGCCAAGAAAACTTCTAATTATTGAAGCCTCTTGACTCAGATTGGTTTAACTCTCTACACTTGCGTGTACAAAGTTCCTCCAACAGAAGGCTTTTTGGCAGCTCAGTCTCCATTGTTTAGGAAAGAGCATAAGCAAAACTAAAGGGAAACCGCTGGGATATCACGCTAGGAGCAGCACAGTGGGCTGTTAATTTGGGTCTCATCTCTGGCGGGCTGCCTGTCGCTGTGCCACGACTGCTAAAAGGCAGATGGGGGAGGTGGGGCTCCTGAGGTCGGTGTTAGCTCAGGACCATTGGCTGCCATCATGTCTGGACAGTGGGGAGCTGCTTGTGTTAATCCTGGTTATCTCATCGTACAATTACCAAATTATGTACACAGAGTGCATATCTAGAGCGAGGGTTGCGTGCAGGGGAAAAAAACTTGGCTCTAGGACTTGAACCTTTCCCATCCAGGTGGGTAGAGAGGTTGTCTCACCGTGGTTTGACCAACCCATTAATGGTTTAGCCAGACGGCAACAATCATGTGCTTTGTGTTTGGGAAACCAAGAAAGCCACGGATAGTTGGGATTTCTAGGAGAAGCAACAGTTTGGTGAAGGAAAGGCTGAATGCCTGAGAAGCTGGAAGAGACTTCAGGTCATCTGCCTGACTGTTTTCTTTTCAGGTTGTCATTTCTGGGAATGTGGTCTGAGGGTGGAGAATTGGGCAAGACCCAGGGTCCTACAGCTGGAACTGTTCAGGTCTAGCTTAGGTATGACACAAAGATGTGCTTCCTTTCCACCTCCTTTCGTTTCTCTTACATGTTCTTACAGGCTCTGCACCTCTGCCTGTTTTGGATTTGGTAATTAAAGTTATGTATTTGCATTTTACTTAACCTTCCTTTTATTAAGAGAGATCACAGTGTAACTGAGTGTACCATCAAGCGTGCCATTCCTCCAGAAGGGTGGTCTTAAAAGCTGCATTGCTTGACATGCTGAGGGACCAGCCCCTTCAATGCGTGTTCTGCAGGACATTCAAGGGCTAACAAAATGTTTCCTTCTTTTTTTTTTTTTTTTTAAATTTTTAAGACTGCTAACACATGACTGTGAGACTCAAAGAGGCAAATACTGGTTGCCTCAAAAGCTCTGTGGCACATGGCACATACAGAGCTGATGAGAAGAATGTCTGGACCAGAGGGATCCCAGAAGGGCACTTAACGGACATGTTCTGAGGGCATTTTCCCCTTTCTTTAAAAGAAAATATTTAGTTGTATTCATCAAAACAAAAACTACCTCAGCTTCTGGAAGCAAGTAGAAGTCTTATGGGAATAAGTTATCCACATGTGTGGCTTTGCACATAAATAAACAGCTATTATTTTTGAATGCAGTGTGTGTGCCTGGAATAATATGGAAAGAAAGAGAGGGATTTTACCCTGACAAGCTTAGAAATGCACAGTTCTGGAAAGATTTAAGAGGGGGTAGCTGTCAAGTAAGCACTAACCCAGGCAATACATGGGCTGAATGAAAATTTGGCATCCTGCGGCATGCGTGTCTCCCACTCCAAATATTTAGCGAGTAGCTTAGTTGAGAAGAACTCTGTAAGGAGTCATCTGGGGGACAAGTAAGAAAGGAAATGTCAGCAAGATGTCTTGAAGACAATAAGTGGAAGAGTTTCAGAAAATTGTGCCTGTGTAAATCATCAGGGAGGAGGTTTGGATGCAGCATTGCGGAGGAGGTAGGAGTAAATTATAGCAAAAAAGTGGAGTAGGAAGCAGTGAAAGTCTGCATAGGCCTGTCAAAGTGAAGGTGAGGAGCTTGGGCTCATGCTATGTTGCCTGCCAACTGATTCAAGTCACAATTTATTATAAATGTGCAACAAAAGCTGTCTCTCTCTTGTCTATGACTCCATCTAATGGGAAAACATGTTGTGCATGCTGAAATTTATCCTGGTGAAGATAACATCTGCCTGACCGTGTTTGCTTATTCCAGGTGTACCGGTGGGATGACCACTCCAGTCTAGTTCTTCAGAGCCTGAACGAGCAGAGGCACCGAGGCCTCTTCTGTGACATTGTCCTCGTTGTGGACGAGCAGAGAGTCCCTGCGCATCGGAACCTCCTCGCTGTTTGCAGTGACTACTTCAACTCCATGTTCACCATCGGTATGCGAGAAGCCCACCAAAAAGAGGTGGAACTTTTTGGAGCCTCTTACATTGGTCTGAAGGCTGTGGTGGATTTCCTGTATGGCAGCGAGCTGTCTTTAGATGGAGGCAATATCGACTACGTGCTGGAAACAGCTCACCTGCTGCAGATCTGGAAGGTGGTGGATTTCTGTTGCGAGTATCTGGAGAACGAAGTCAGCGAGGAGAACTATTTGTACCTGCAAGAGCTAGCCTCGATTTACAACCTGAAGCGCCTTGACTCCTACATCGATTCTTTCATCTTGCAGAACTTCGGCACGCTGTCTTTCACCCCGGACTTCCTGCAGAACATTTCCTTGCAGAAGTTGTGCCAATACCTCGACAGCAGCAACGTGCAGCAGGAGTGTGAGCATGACTTGCTGCAGGCTGCCTTGCAGTGGCTTACCCAGTACCCAGAAAGGGAGAACGAGGCTTACCAGGTTCTGGATAACATTCATTTCCCCTTGATACCTAAAAGCGATCTCCTCCATCGAGTCAAGCCTGCTGTCTGCTCTCTTCTTCCCAAAGAAGCAAACTGCGAGGGGTTCATAGAGGAAGCGGTGAACTATCATAACAACGTCACGGCTCAGCCAGTGCTGCAAAACAAGCGGACAGCCCTGCGGACCTGCGAGGAAAGGCTCCTCTTCGTGGGCGGGGAGGTTTCCGAACGGCGCCTGGAACTGAGCGATGATACCTGCTTCTTGGACGTCAGAAAGGGGCAGTGGGTAGCAGAAACCCCTCTCCCAGCCAGACGAAGTCACCACTGTGTCGCGGTCCTGGGAGGTTTCATCTTCATAGCTGGAGGCAGCTTTTCCAGAGACAATGGAGGGGATGCAGCTTCAAATCTCCTATATAGGTATGATCCCCGCTGTAACCAGTGGATAAAGGTGAGACTTAAGCTGTATTATTTCTCTGTTTAAAGTCCTTAATGTTTAGAGTGTTTTCTTCTTTTTGGTGGAAGGGCAGGACATTTACAATAGCCAACGTAGCAACAAATGGCAAATCCAGTGATTTAAGTTGAAAAAGTAGCTACTTGAATTCTTTGTGGGAATGCAGCAAAAGAGTTTGTGACAGATTTTCAATTCACTTGGGATTTGGGCATCTCATCTGTGAAACTGCTGGTCAGCATCCACCTGCAGCTCTTTAGATTACTTCTGGGAATAATGCTAGAACGGACTTAGAGCGGTGATTGCTTGGTTCATCTTTCTCAAGCAGTAGCTCATATAACTAAATAAAAAATGGGTCTGACGTAAAAAGAAAATGTCTCTGTGCTAAAAGTCTCTTAGAACAAGCTCTTCACTGCCAGTCCTGCTGTAAAACCCAGTGCAGGACCTATAAAATATTCCACTGTTCCTATATTTTGAACCAATCGTCCTGTGTGGTTCAGTTGTGTTTCTGAATGATTCTGATTTATGTTTCTTGCCCAGTTTTGGAAGGAGGCCCATGTAACACAAACCTTTATAGATTAGTGTGTCTCTTAGATGCTTTCTGTTGTCACCTTTTCTTGAAAAGGAGTGCTGTGTAACGTGCTACTACTATTTTATGAATATAACAGATCAAAACCAGTAGCTCTCTTTCCAATAAATGGGAAGAGGCAACTATTGTATCCTCAGACATGAATATACCTGAACTCAGCTTGCTTACCAGATGTTTGAAGATGTCAGCATGTTTTTGATTTTTTACAGGTTGCCTCCATGAGACAACGCCGTGTAGATTTCTACCTGGGAGCTATTACCGACATGCTGGTAGCTGTTGGGGGCAGGAATGAAAATGGGGCACTTTCTTCCGTTGAGACCTACAGTCCTCAGAAGGATTCATGGTCCTATATCGCAGGCTTGCCGAGGTAATAGAGATGTTGGAAAGTTATCCTGTGTTTGAAGAACCGTAGTGAAGGGAGCTTGCGGGACTTTAGCTGATGAATGGGTATCCCCAGAAGGGAGGCAAGGGGATATATAACCAGCGTGGTATCAGCAAGTTAATGAACCATATCAGCATTTGGGATTTGAGCAACCATCTCTTCCAGGCAGCGTGCCTCATGTCAGCTCGATTGGTTTTGATTTTTTTGTCCTGAGGTATGTCTGAAGGATGGGAGGAAGAGCCCTTGTGATGTTGCTCTACTATTCTTAAAATATTTTTCCTGAGGTCACTCGGAATTGAATCTTTTCAGAGGCACTGTTTAGATCTTGATCAAAGGCTTTTGTAATTTATTTGGCTGTCCTTTGTCACCTTGTTGTGATTGTTTTCTTTAAAAGTGTTTCCCTCTGTTCAGCTGTTCAGGTCCGCGGTTGCGGATAAACCACGTTTACCTGTACTGCAAATACACATAACCTGGGCAGATGTGACCTCGCTTTCCCTCGCAGTTAACACTTAGCTGCTTTACTTTGGAGAAGTTTAATGCTGCAGCTTTTCTTGTAACAGCAGCACAGGACATTGCTCCTATCTTGAATCAATGTTTGAGTAGTGGCATTGTAGGAATGGTACGATAGCATCTCATTTGCAAACGGCTGTTCAGAGTCAGTAATATTTCCCACTCACGGAAATCACAGGAGCGTTGGCTGTATGAATGGTATTTTCATGATGTCTGAAACCTGTAACTTCAGCACCAGTGCTTGCTTTCTTAGTGGCATGAACAAGGTATTTGCAGTTTGATTTGAGTTCAGGGTTTTTTTCCCTTATTCCCTGAGCTGCAGAGCCCTAGGCAGCCAGCGAAGGCACACCAGCCTGTTGCCCGGTTCTATTTTGGGCAGGTGCTGCAATGTGAGGCTGATCCAGGCTAACAGCTGGGCTCGAGTGCTCCTCAGAAGCAGGATGCTTTTTTCCATTTTATTTCTGCTCACATAGATCTAGCGGTTGAGGCTAAACACCACAGTCTTTCCTGGGAAGCTGTGTTTGAGAGTGTCTTCAGTTCCCGAGCCCTTCTGTTAATCGGGGTGACCTGTGACATCCGCGTCAGCTGTCTGCTGCCAAACTCTGTCCCCATTGCTGCACACATGCACAGTCATGCTCCTCTGAGGAAGAGCTTTGCAAGCTCTTTTTTATCTCTTCTCTCCACCCTCTTCCCACCCTAACATGGTCAAAATAACACATAATTTTCCATCACCACTTTCTTGGAAGGAGCTGAGCTATTTTCACTGAAATAATGCTGTCTTGCTGGAGGAGAAAACAGCATCTTGAGGCAGATGCTTAACATAGAAAACTTCAGCCAAGCTATCTAAAGAGTGGACCTGGTCCAAGTTTGCTACAAGTGCACTTTCCCTGACTCTCATTAGGGTCGTCAGTTGTGGGATACCTTTCCCATTCTTCAGAAAGGTCCTATTTATTTTTTTTCCATTTTCCCAGGCTCTTTGGGAGCAGTTGCTGCCATAGTTTCTAGCCCGGAAGGGAGCAGCGGTGGCTGACAAGCTTGGCAGAGCAGAAGCTGGTGCAATGTGTTCTCATCTTGAATAGACCGTGAAAAAACCTGCTGCAGACAGCAGTGAAATTAATTGAGTGGCCTTAGGTTAAAGTTTGGCAGAACAACTGAAAGCAGTTGTATGAGGAAATGTGTTGGAACAGGTTAACGAATGATGGTATCTGCTCTGCTGGTTGTGTCAGGAATAATCTCGCAGGGTTGCAGCAGGTGGACACCAAGATTCAGAGCAACCACAGCTCACTTGGACTTTGGTTGGAGGAGGGGATTCCCAAAGCTTTATCGAGTTAGGCCAAGTGTTCTTCTGTTTAAGAAAACACATGGTAGATTTTCTAGCATTGACCGAACGGTGTTACTGTGTCAGAAACTGTAATTTTTGCAGCATTGTCTCTAGGTAAGTCATTCAAAATTGGCGATGAGCTCTAGCAGACATTCTGAATCGAAACTTCTTTCTCCTTAGTGCCTCTATCTTTTTCTGGCTACTCTGATAGATAACGCTGCCAAAACACTTGATGCTTTCTGTTGGGGGATGTCTGGACCCGCTGCACTGAAGTGTCCTGTTGTGTTGCATGTTTAGAAATGCCTCTGTTGAAACCATGGGGCTTGCAGAGAGGATTCTTACTGATTGTTTTCAATGTGTGCATTATATTTCGTGCAGTTTTCTATTAATGTGAAGCTAAGCATGTTCAATTTTGGATGAACTTTCCCGCAGTCAGGCAAAGTGAAGCACCTCTAGTGTATTTCAATGGGTAATCTCCCTGTATGGGAAATAACAAACTGATGGGTGATGTGATGTTTCAGATATGATTGCGTCTTTCAAGTTACTCTTGTAGCTATTGCTGTTCACTAGACATACCCGTTGATTCAGGCAAAAGGAAGAGCATCAGTGTTTTCTCTCTAGCTGTCATTTGTGCTGGATGCAGTGTCATTGCACTCTTCTCCTTCCAACTCCTCAAAGCTATCTGTTATCTGGCCCTGCCGCCAGTGGGGTGCACTGCATGTCCCCAGGTAGCTTCCTGCTTAGGTGTGGGTTTAAAATCAAGTGCAGTTTGAGAAGGGAAGTTAATTCAAATTGTCCATCCCACTTCCCAGGCAGGTGGTCTGCTTTTTAAGACCCATTCCTGTGTATATAGAGAAGCAAAGACTCTACCAACCAGACTGGCTGCCACTGGAGAGTTACGTTCCTGGTTCCTGTCCAAGAGACCACAAACGAGGCAGAGCAGCATCTGTGGACGCTGCATGTGCCACAGCATTTCTGGCAGCTGCGAAAGCTGGAGTGCATGTGCTCAGGGAACTTCATGTCAAACAAGCACCAAGCATGAGTGCTTCCCTGGATAGGCAGGTTGCGAGCTGTGGAATTTTTGAGTTGTCTTTTTGGATAAAGTGTTATGTCTTAGTCCTTTTTTTTTTTTTCCTTTTTTCCCTTTTCCTGAATGGCTAAGAAGCAGTACAGTTCTGAAGTCGGCTCTTCAAGGTCTCCAGGGATGGTGCTCAGCCCCTGTAGTTGCAAGGTCTGTCCTTGGCATTCTTAGGCCAAGTGTGTCAAGGAATTTTGTGTTTCTTGGAGCAGAAACCTGTTAAAATATCTGATTCAGACACTGGTCACAGATCAGAAGCTTTGGTAGGCACCTAGAATAATAAACATCTTTTAGTTTTTCTCTGAAGTGTTGTGCTTTCAGGGTAATTGTGGGGTTTCTTTTCTATTCCACCTTTTCCCTTGGCACAAAGGCGCTTGGCACTTGGTGTATGAAGAAGTTATGATACCGTTTGTGTAGCTGAAACTATTACCATGCAAAATAAAAACAGCTCAAGGTTCCATCCAGACTGAGTTTTGAGCCTGTTCAGGCATGGTTCAAAAGCATTCCAGGCTAACGTAATGTTTAATGGAGCTTTGTCTCCCATAGAGGTTGAGTTGTCCTGGATCCTCGACTACAAAGGATGGTGGTAGAGGCTCCGGAGTGCAGCGTGGTGATTCTATTGCTCTGCAGCCCTCTGGGTATTAAATTATTTGGGCTCTTTGTACCACTGTGTGAGCCCTTTTGCTGTGGCTGGTGCTGCAGCTACATCTTCTGACACCCCCCACACCCAAAAAAAGACAAAAGGCATGTGCAGGAAGGGTATGTTCAAAGAAGCCGAGGCTGTCCCTCGCCTTAGAATTCCACTTCTAAGAGCTCAAGTGGGTTTGGTCAGGAATATCCTAGTGTGAAGTTAAGAACAGCCTCAAGAATTGGGTTTGTAGTGGCTTTATTACAGCTGATCAAAGGGGTTTTCTCTCTGCCCTGTGGAAACAGCGTGCGTGATGTTGGTTCTGCCATCTCGTTTTGTCGTATTTCAAACACGGACTCTGATCCGTCATTGACTAAGGTCTGTTGCCTTGTCTTGGGGTGACCAAAGAAGTTACCACCTGTGTAGCAGAAGTGGTAGAGCAGATGGGTAGCTCATGAAAATGATCCTACGCATCATGACTGCAGATAAAGCGGGCTGTGAAGACCGGTGGGTAAGAAACCTGATTCATGATCCTGAAGCTGTGGAAGGGGCAGGCAGCAGTAGTTTTTTTGTTTTTTCTTGGTTAATCGCTGCTGGTAAGTCTGAGTGATATCATGATAATTTCCTCTTCTCTCAGAGAAACCCTTGCTCTGAGATGTGGATTTTTTCCTCTCTGTCCCTCTCAGACTGATCCCACCCAAGCACTGGAGCAGGAAAATGGGAGGGGAGGCCATGCCAACCAGAGCAGGATGGGTTACTTCTGTTGTATGACATGCTGTGGAGGGATTGTCATACCTTAGCGCTCTGTAGCGACCAGGTATGGAAAGGAGGCCTTAAAAAGTGATCGTTGTACCTTAGCGCTCTGCAGCACGGAGTGAAGCAGTATGAGAATAGTTACTGGGTAACTCAGAGGATTAGGGATTCTTCTGTCTTTAGTTACTGTTTATTTTCTTAGTACCAGGCCTTGATGAATGCTGATGTATCTTGATAAATTCCCTACGTACTAAGTTGGACCATTTTTCTTTGCCTGTCCTAGGTTTACCTATGGCCACGCTGGAACGGTCTACAAGGAATTTGTGTACATTTCAGGAGGCCACGATTACCAAATCGGCCCCTATAGAAAAAACCTGCTGTGTTATGATTACCGCACGGATGTCTGGGAGGAGAAGAGGCCCATGATCACTGCCCGAGGGTGGCACAGCATGTGCACCTTACAGGACAATATCTACTCCATCGGTGGCAGCGATGACAACATAGAAACCATGGCTCGTTTTGACATTCTGAGCGTGGAGTCTTACAGCCCTCAGTGTAACCAGTGGACCAGAGTTGCTCCTCTCTTGCAAGCCAACAGTGAGTCAGGGGTGGCAGTTTGGGAAGGCAAGATTTATATCCTTGGAGGCTACAGCTGGGAAGAAACGGTCTTCTCCAAAACAGTCCAGGTTTATGATAAGGAGAAAAATAAGTGGTACAAAGGAACTGACTTACCCAAAGCAATTGCTGGTGTGTCTGCATGTGTCTGTGCATTGAAACCCAAAACAGAGGACAAAAAGAAAAAGACAAAAACAAAAAAACATCAAGATCGAGGAAGATGACTACTTCTGGATAACCACTCTTTGATGGTGGACTCCAAAAGAATCTTGTATTTAATCATTTTTATGTAACCTTGATTCCTTCTTTTTAAATGGGGGGGGGAAGGCATCTTCTGAAGCCTCAAAAAATGTACAGTTTAATGTGGTTTTGGGATTAAGCTCATGTTTAAGGTAAAAACAAGAAAAGAAATAAAAAAATACCCCTCCTGCTATATAAGGGGTGATATGGCAAGAGAGGTTGTAGTGCTCTCCTGAATGTTAAGGCTTAGTCTTTACTCCTGTGGTCCATGGCATTCCCCATACATCGTATCGTATCGACATTTTTAAAGTAAGGTTGACTCTGTGGCAGAGACAATAATGTCAAGGGGGAGGAGGCAGAGTAGTTAACTGTCAAAGGAGTCCAGAAGCAACAGCTAAGAAAAAATGAAATGGATCTTTGATGTTGTAAATCTTGATTTTTTTGTAATGTTAAATTTAATTTACAATACTTTCCTGAGTTGTTAATATCAGATTTCTGGGACACATGAGCATTGAGAGAATACTGCTTTTGGTGAATGCAGGTCAGATCAGCGTGAAGAGCAGATAACTCCATGGTACTCTTAGGATTACGAAGACCTTACTGTGTGGCTAAAGAATAGATGGGATTGACTTGGGCTTGGATTGACAGCATTGTGAACTTTGAAATCTGGGAAGGCTGAGATGACTTTTGCATCCCTTGTTGCGGCACTTTCCATATCTAAACACAGTAGCAAGTTTTTCTTGGGCTTTTAAAGATGCCCCAGAAAGAGGAAATAAAAAAATCTATCAAGGAACTTGAAAGAAGATTGGAAGATTTGGGTGGAAACTGTACAATTTGTCTTGGGCATCAAAGCAGAGGGAGCTGTTAGAGCTCATTGTGAGTCTGGGGTTTGCTGAATAGGGTAATGGTGGGGAGCAATGGCAGGAGGATCCTTCAGGTGGACTAGAAACAAGAAGATGTCCCTCCCCAGCGCTGCCAGGCAGTAGGAGTTGTGATCCACTTCACTGAGCTTGGGTTTCACTGTGGTCACAGCTAGTAGCCAGTGTGAGCCAGGGCCCAGAAAAAGCTTATTAACCCAGGATGATTAATTGGGGTTCAGTAATCCTGAAGAACAGCAGCTGAGGTAATAGCTCACACTTTCCTCTGTTTTTTTTTTTCTTTTTTTTTTTTTTTTCCCTCCAAGTTCACAATGTCTTTTCATGAGAGTAGCCTTTTCTGATGGATTTGGCAGGGACTCGAGGCCACGGCTCATCAGGCGTGCAACCGAACACCTTCCCCATCGAGACAGGTTCAAAAGGAAGAAACTCAAAATATACTCAGGACTGTGGGATCCAGACAGTGGGACTGAACTGAAAATCATCTGTTAGATCCTGTGTCACACTATCCTCTGCATACCCAGTGAAGAGATTTCTGACCCAAGTGTTAGTCCACCCTCTACAAACACAGCTGATTCTGCCGCAGATATTAAAATTCCCCGACTGTCTGGCCAGCTCGCAGGCATTCACCCCGGGGCGTTTTACAAACGCACCTCTGATTTGCAAGAAGTCGATCACCAGCAATCTGATACAGCCGCTCCAGTTATTGTAGTAATGCCAGGCCACAGGTTAATGTTCCTTCTTCCCGAAAGAAATTTTTAGAAAGTTTTTAAAAACAACTTTTATACTTTTTTATAACACATTTTGCTAACTCAGTTTCTTGTTTGCCATGTATTATGTTATTTAGTGTAGAAGTTACTGCTCTGTAGTTGTGACCCCGTTGTTGCCGTCAGGAACTCAGCATTTGGCGGATCTTTTAGTCTGTGTGGAGCTGGTGGGGATGCGATGCAGCTGTTAGAGCAGCACTGACATTCTCAGCATTGTCCGGCAGCCAGCTATAATTGTGACTATTGTACAGCCTCTTCCCCGATGCCCAGCTTGCCAGACATGCTAATAGACAGGCTTTATTGTCAGCTATCGGTGATCTGCTGAGTGGATTTCAAGGGCTTTGGTTTAAAGTTCTGCTGGGCAAGTGTTGATTGTTGCTGTTATTTCTTCTTTGGTCCTTCTTTCATATCTCCCTCACGCACCATAACCACGTATTTCAGATTTGCCTTTTTTCTTTTCCATCTGGCATAGGTACAGTTGATATCCTGCTACCCACCTTTTTTTTTTTTTCCCTTTTTCAACTATTTACCTCAATAATTGGAAAACACTAAGAAAACATTTTTGCACTTAATTTCATTTGAAGCTCTTGTAAACTAAAGAACTCTCAGATACATTACAAGAACATGTCTGTATTGAAAGAGGTACCTCTGAATAAATTTCTGGAGTGATAGGAAGCTACAGGTTTCTTCTTCAGTGCTAAGAAAGGATTTGAGAAAACTAGTTGAATTTAATTTTGTGAAACTCCTTGAGGTTTTTTTGGTGTTTTTTTTTAAAAAAAAAGCCTCAGGAGTTAGTCTTTCATTTGCATTAATGGATTTGTTTTAAAGCCTTTGTACACTGCATGAGGTAATGGTTATTCTTTTTTATCCTAAAAATAAATTAAAAACCAAAAACAAACATTTTGGTAGACAGACTCATTAATGAGTTTTTTGGGTTTTTTTTATATCTGAAATCCTTGCTACATTGACTGACAACTACTTAACTTTTTTGGGACATTTTCACGTGTAAGTATAGGACAAAAATTTCAAAGACTTGCTTTGTTTCTGTTAATGGGTTGCTTGTTACTATATCCACGCCTTTTAATGTGTTTATGTATTACATTAATGTCTGGAAACAATAAATACAGTTTAGAATATTGTAATCACCACCATCTGACTTGTTTATTGATTTAAGGGAGGTTTTCCTTTTTGATAAATTGGAAATAAATAATTTTGTAATTATTTTTAGGTGGCATTGATAATGGTGGAAACATTTTAATAGGCAGAAGCTAAATGTAACAATATGAAGTAGAAATAGAGCTTATTTGGCTAATCCACCTTTTCTGCATCATGTTCCAAACCAGGTAGTCAGAAATTACTTTTCACATTTTTTGCAGCTGTGATAGACGAGCCAGTCCAGTTTATAGTATTTAATAGGGAGTAGATAAACACAGTTATGACTTTATAACATTAAACTTAATTGCATAGGCAAAATATAACCTCCATATTCCTCGAGGTAAGCTTTATTTTCACTGGTCCATTTATGGTCCCTTCAAAAACAGAGTCTGTAGGTGAGGATGGGACATCGCTCCTGTTGTTAGAGGTCACTGGGGTATGGTACGTGTTGTTGCCGTAAGCATTTTCCCGTTATTAAAGGAACAAGTGATGACCATGTGCACCTACGAGACCCACGGCAGTAAGCATGGCTAAAAGCAGAGTCTGGCAGAGCGCCCTTTGCCGTTCTGGGTGTTGTGTACCTAAACGTGGCTTATCATCACTGGGGAAGTGTTAGCAGATAGTACCCGATGCTTGACAAGAACTTGAGCCCCCAAGTGCTGAATGGCTTTGTGTAATTGGTGTGCTGGAATTCTGCAAAAGTGAAAGGGAGAATACGTGTGACACGAGTGGGTTTTTGCTCTGATTTTCGAGGTCTGAATAGTGCGCTCAGCGAGTAATTAAGATCGGTAGAGAAAAGGTGCATCCTCCTGGTCTATGCTCTTAGGGAATCAGCCTGGCTCCAGCACCTGTATGTGCTACTGCCTTCACCTGTAAGCTTTGTAAAACATTTCACTTCTTGTCAGGAAGCACAGCTCTTTCTTCCTGCCCTGGGGAAAAATAACTTCTGCTCTACCTCATTTCTAAAAAGGCTCCTATTGCCAAATTCTGAGGAAAGCTTGTTTTTACCTGACACAAAACAGCTACCAGAAACCTCAGGTTTTTTCTTCCCACACTTCCATGCTGTGGAATCCTGGCATCGGCATGTCAAGGAGCCTGTAATGCAGACGTTAGATAACAGAAATCCCTCGAGATACCCTGAGGAAAGATTACACTGTGGTGTGAGATGCAGTTGTTGTGAAGGCTTGAGAAAGAAGCTGAAAGTATTTTTCTTCTCGAGTTGAAATCTTAAATTGAGAAAAATGTGCCTGAGTGTCTATCTCTGTAAAAGCTCCGACTGCTTCCTTCCAAACACTGGTGATTTGCTAGGTGCTGTTTGGGAGTCAGTATTCTTAAGTGACAGCAAAAAAGTGTCTCATGTCAAGAGAATTTAAAGAAATACTTTAGCCTTTAGTAGTCCTGAGTCCTGGAGTTCCAACCAGGGAAGATGACTACTGCTTGTAAATGCCTTAGGGTAGTCAACGGTGTGGGTAAGAGCTCCCTCCCCAGCACTATTTTTTGTGCCATTATGGGCATGAGGCTGGT
The DNA here is from genome assembly GCF_000699245.1 of Pterocles gutturalis. NCBI lineage: Eukaryota > Metazoa > Chordata > Aves > Pterocliformes > Pteroclidae > Pterocles > Pterocles gutturalis. The sequence goes on along the minus strand of NW_010100443.1, from coordinate 1,828 downwards.
AACACTATGGTCCCTTAGACTCCTGGTGCTTTAAAGAATGTTTCCGGTTTTTCTCTACATCACCTTAGCTTTCTGTGTCTTGACTGGAGATGTAGCAAGGCCCCTATTGTACCTAGAAACTATTGGGATAAAAGTTCTGCATCTCTGAAAAAAAGACTTCAGAGCTCCCGAAGCTCTTCGCACTAGGAGGAAGCTTTACATGGACAGCAGTAAACCTTCTGCTGTGATCAACTGGTTCTTGCAACACTGCGGGAAGAGATCCCCTTCTGCCCCAGAAAAAATGGGCGTGTGGGTCCCACCGGTTGCTTCAGAGAAGTCGTACATATGAATCCTTCAGCTCCTGGGCACTGTCACGAGCACAGGTCTTATGATCTAGTGAAATGAGTGTGGTATGGAAGGGTGAGCCATTCCCAAGCATTTTGCATTCATAGGAGGATAAAAACAATTACAGTAGTTACTGGGAGGCAGCTAACTTGGGAGGAGTTTATTCAACTCACTAGCTAATGTCAGACAATCCTTTCTTCTTTCACAGATCTCATTTGTTGTTGATCAGTTCACAAAATAATTAAATCAGCACCATGTTAGGAACATTACTCCATGAATCCTAAGAAAGAAAAATAACAATTTTTGAAGTCAGAAAAGCAACATGTTTGGGAGCAATAATTCAAGGCCACTGGCATAAAGGATAGAAGAAAATACACCAGATTTGTGTATCACAGTAATGCAATAACAGATGACTAAAAATGTCAAAAAAAAAAAAAAAAAGTAAGACAGACCTGAGGTGGAAATTTTCCAGCAGGTAAATTCCTTCAAAGTGTGCTATTACAATAAAAATTACAAAACCTACATTATTGCAAAACACTGTGGTAAAATGTTAACTGACTTTATAATGAAACTGTACGAAGACAGGATAAAATTGAGGGTGTTTTAAACTTTGCTGAACTTTAAGAGGGTGACATCCTTTCTGCCCACATCAGTTTTCACCATCAGCTACGGCTTTTATCAGTACTGGTATTTGAAATAACTGGTTTCCAGGCGGGAGGCACTGTGCTCATTTGTATTTTCAGCCATTTGAAGGGGCAGCCTTTCCAGCAAAAACAGTAAATTTACTCAGGCAGTATTGTGGGCAGAGGGGAATTTTGTCTTCAACCAGATGAGCGATGTGAGGCTTTTGACTCCATTATTTACCTTGTAAATTAGACTCCCGAGGGGAGAGGGGGTTTCAGATGTTTGAAATGCTGTATGCAAAAAGCCTATACATTTGTCTCCCTTTTTTCTCTCTCAATATTAAACAGATGTTTTCACTGCTAGTTCTCTGCTTTAGGACAGAAGAGCAACACTTGCTAGAAACAAAAGCAGGGGAGCGGCAGCAGGGTGTGTCCACTGAAGGACAAAAGCCGGTATAGAAAATCATTTACTGTCATGAGCACACTTCAAGTGTCGCACTTCATAAAACGAGAGGGAAATATCCTTATCGCAGAAAGGTGGATGAGGCTTCTTTCCACTTCCCGTGAAGCTCCTCTCTGAGCAGCCAAAGACACAAAGTCCTTTATTTTCTTTTCCTCTCAGCTGTGAAGGTAGTATTAAGCTTTCTCTAATCCTCGCCTCTCAACTGAAGTTGACTTTTGCGGGATTTGGTAGTTTTTTTAAAGAAAAAAAAATATGAAGTAAACGAGCGATTAATTTAACGGATTCTTGCCTGGGGGTTTCAGCATTCAGTTATGACTCTGTCCTCACAAGATTGGTTTAGTCACTATTTTTTTTTCCAAACGCTGATCCCATTCCCACTGTGGTTATTCAGGACGGACACAGGACAGCTTCGCTCTGC
>NW_010100442.1:0-228 GCF_000699245.1 Pterocles gutturalis | reverse complement strand
CTCCCCCTGCCTGTCGACACCGCAGCTGCCGGCACACCACGCTGGCCTCCTGCATGTCCCACTGGTCATCCAGGACTCTGCCCCACGTCCCGTGCTGGAAGATCTCCCCTCGCCCGTTGCACCGGCTCCCTCCACCCACCAGCCGCAGGGATGCGGAGTTGGCTGGGCCTGGGGAGAGCAGAGGTGCCACAGCCTCAGCAGCACCAGGGAGCCCAGAAACATGCAGCA
>NW_010100441.1:18631-21668 GCF_000699245.1 Pterocles gutturalis | reverse complement strand
TATATATATATAAAAAGGCAAGGTGGGGAGGGGTATCAATTTTAAATAGCCTAACAGCTTCATTTGCTGCACTGCCAAATTAGAACAGAATAAAATAAAGTTAAAAAGGGGGGGATAAAATAAATTATACATAATTTACTGATCTGGGAACAGCTGACCATCATTATTATTATTATTATAATTACCATTACAACACTAGCAAGAAGAGGCAGTTCAACTGAAAAAAAAAAAAACAAACAACCCAACACAGTCATAAAATACAAACAAAAAGAGCCCTCTCTGACATGGAGGATATGATCAGCTACTCCAAGCATAACTTCAGAGCAAATCTTCTGAGAGAGAGAAAACAGAAAATAATTTTTCGAGGCAGAGGTGGAAATCAAAAAAGGGAAAACAGGAGAAAAATAAAAGATTTTGCAGGGTAAAATTATCACACGTCCAAACTGCTCGTCGGAGTATTGTCCTAGGTCTTCAACGGCATTTGCTTGTTTGCTTTGTACAAGGTCTGCAGAGGTCAAGTTACACTTCAAGTAGGATTTCGAGAAGCAAAGAAAGACCCCACCATATCCTCCTTCCCAGCCTCTCCTCCTACCTGCCCCTTTCATCTTGCACCTGGACTTAAATGGCTGATTGCACCAAGGGCTAAATTTGCCTGATTAAGGGACCTTTGCAAAATCAATGTTGCCAAGTACTGAAGACCTTGGTTCTGGTCAGTGCTTGGGCTGGGATCTCACTGGCCCTAAGATGCACACTGCTATTTTTACAAGTTAAAAGTGGTAATGATAGCAGTGAGTCTCTCTCTAAAAACAGACATTTACCAGGGAGCAACATGAATATAAAAGTGGCATCATCAGTACGAAGGCTTCTGCCTAAGTACAATCCTAAGACTTTCCTTCCCAGGCCAGAGAGGAGCTCCTGGATAGCTGCTGTTTGAAATTAGAGGTAGCCCTTTTGGCTGGTTGGTTGACTGATTGGTTTACGTCTAATACTTCAGTCTTGCTACACAAACCTGGGTCCTCTCCTTCTACAGGAAGATCAGAGTAAGGAGATGAAAAGAGAATTACTTGTATTTACATTCTTTTTTCTGAAATAAAGCGTAACGTTCAGTTATCTTACTGGAAATACAAGAGGCTAACTTCTGCTCAGGATTATGCTTGTGTAAATCCATTTTCCTCACCTGGTTGCTGTTGCCTAAGCAAGGCAAAACTGCCCAGGCAAGATATCTAAGGGCTCTAGAACAATGCTGGAAATATTTTAGCTTAGGAGAACAATTTTTCACATGTGAGAGGCAGCAGCTAGGGAAACGGCACTGCAAAGTTTCGGGTTCTTACATGCCCACTTTCAATATGGAAATCTCTTCACCGCTATTAGTCTTCCTTCCTACACAAACATCCCACTGATAAAAATGGATTTCTGCAAGTGCAAAGGAGAAAAAAAAAAGTCAGTTTAAAAAAATCACCTTTTGAATTAGAGAGCAGTACTCAGCCTCCCTGAAGGTACGAGTTCATCAAAACTGGACATCATGGTAACCTAATTATGCTCAGTGAGGAGATAACATTTCCAGTGGCCCTGTCCTGTGCAGAACAAATCACATTTTGGACAAGCCTTTCTTATGTTGTATATGCTGCCACTTGAAGTGTAAATTAAAAGCAAAGGCCTTACAGACCTAGTCATTTGGAGGGTGCGGGACTTCATTCTGGAATATGCTTTTTGCTCACAATAGTCCAATATTATTCTTACTAGTACCATAAACATGCACACGTGAAAATCCAAGACAATAAAATATTTTTTTTTCTAAATTTCTTATGTCTCTCTCTCTCAATCTCTCTCTCTCTTTTTTTCACCTGAGAACAGCACCTACAGTTTCCTTTAAAAAGCAAAAGCAAAACCAAAAATATATGTCTAATCTCACCAGCTGCTGGTATATCAGGTTCTTCAAGGGATTGTCTAAGATACAACACTGTCCTAACTTAAGACAGAGCAGGAAGCAAAAGAAAAGCAAAAGAAAAACAAAACGAGACCAACTAAAAAAAAGCAAATTGGACTAGTTCAGCGCTTTAGTACAAATTTGGCACTTGCTCAAAGACTCAGTATGGTGTGCAACTGATGAAGAGAAGTCCTCTCTTGAAAGGAAATAATTGCTTGTTGGGGTTAACAGAAACAGACTCCCCACTTCCTTCCTTGCCAGCCATGCGCACAGGCACGCGCGCACATGCACACACACACACACACACTCTTCTGACCCAGATTTGCCAGGGAGGAGGAGGAGGAAGAGGAGGAGGAGACAGAGGGGTTAAAAGGAATTTAGGAATTTTATCTTTTTTCTTTCCTGTCAGGTGCATTACCAAAAAAAAAAAAAAATTATTTCTCTTTAAACTGTAGCACAAAACAACAAAACACATTCACAAGCCACTTGTTGGCACTGTGTACCTGAGTGAGAATTTCTAGAACATTGTAGAACAAACAGCCATAAAGTTTATTTGAAAAAAAATAATAATAATAAAAGGTCGACGGGTAAGACTTCAGTGCTTGGGTATAGCAGCTGAATTACTGGCATTATTTTACCCATAGCTTATATCATTCTGTTGTTGTCGTCGTTGTCTTTGTTTCCTTTCTTCTGAGCCTTTTTTCTTCTGATGCAGGCTGATGTCTATTAGTCAGCTGATGTCCCAACTAGTTAAGACTAACAGTTAAAGTAACAGTCAGTGTATGAGAAAGTTAATGTGCTTGGCCACTGGCAAGGATAAACCAGGTGGGGCTTTATTTTTTCTTTTCTCCTTGAAGTCCTGTAGGTCACAAGATATTTGGACCCTGATCAGTTGGCTTGCCCCGCAATGTGATTTTCACTGTCACTGCCATAGTCCGCATCGGGGTCATCCTCTTCCTCATCGTATTCATCGTAGATTTCTCCATTGACGTCATCGGTCTGCATCTCTTCCTTGATATGAGGCTCCTCACCTTTGATGCCGTAAGTGCTCTGGATGACAGGCATCCCGGGCTCCGGGCTGCTGGACACGCTTGAGTGCTCGGAGGGCAG
>NW_010100441.1:4164-18600 GCF_000699245.1 Pterocles gutturalis | reverse complement strand
GGGGCAGTTGTGGGAAAGGCTTCCCTGCCATGGCAATGGCTCCTGGGTAAACTACACCTGCGGTGGCAATGGGAATCTGTGCTTGTTGCCTGCCGTGGAGAAAAAGTAAAAGGAAGTTTGAATACTTGAGGGACTACAGGGAGGGGAAGTACAACAGCACTTTGCAAGCCCACAGCATGTGCTCTTGCCCATGCAGAGGAAGCTCCTGGATGGCCCATGCAAGACAAGCCATATATCAACACTCCAGACTCACCAACTGATGCTCTTGAAATTAATATCAAGCCCAAACCAACTTCACTGATAAGAAAACCCAATCTCTGTAAACATCTCTATCTGTACCTGAACAGCGTCAACTTGCCTTCCTGTGACGCAAAGTTCTTTACTGGGTAAACTGGGTGTCTCATGAGCTGCCAGCCAAAAACAAATATCCTTTCAATTGTGGTCTAACTCAAAACCCATATATTTTGGAAATCTTCCTTCTAAATAATCCCAGCTGTCGGCAGGACTAGACATAAAAGTAACACATTGCCAACAGGAGAGATGTGACAAGGGCTAGGTGGTTTGCACAGGAATGGGGAGATGCTGTAGGCAAGTACCAATGGATGAGCAGAAAGCAAGGCAGGTCTCTCCAAAGAGGCAATGTTTACTCTTATGTTCAGAGAGCTGGCCATCACTAGGGAGAGAAACAGTGGGCTTTCTGGGGCCAACAGGGGTTTATAGGGTGATCACTAAGGGCCTCCCACTGGAAGGTGATAGTTTCCACAGTGAGCAGCACTTGCGAAAAGCAGAACCTTTGAAGGAAGGTGGATAAAATTGTGAAAAGGCAGACTTAAAACGGAAGCATGCATTATTTAAAAATAAATAAAAAGCAAGCAAGCAACATGGGCATTTGAGAAAATCCTCTACAGGATGCCTTTATACAGCATCTAAGCCTTGGAAACCTGACTACCATAATGAAAGAAGAATTATTCCAGGCCATAGAAATTCCCTTTGCATCAAGAACACTAGCTGTGTTATACCAGTGTTTGTTTCCCTGAGAAGCTTCAGGGTCCCAACAAGCCTAGAGGTTTAAAATTCATGCTCCTTTTGTTTCCTTGCTGCATGAAGTAATTCCATTGCAGTAATACTCTTCAGTACATGCTGCACATTGTAATGTCATCAGCGGTGTGTCCATCTGCACTGAAAAGCCTTGCCACAGGAGACAGGGCAGAGTCTCTTGAGATGAACATTCTTAATTAAGAATGAAACCCTCCCCTGTTCCCCTGCCTGCCTGTGCCCTGGCTGTACAGTAAGCCTTGCACAGTACAGTGATCCTGAAAGACTTTCCTCTGCCAAACAGCTTTACATTTGTTTGGAATTGCTTGCTGCATTTTCAGATACTTCCTGCCTGCCATTCGAGCAAGGCCTCCCTTTGCATAGTTCTTATTTCCATGTTTCTGAAACAAGTAGAAGTTGTCTCAGCTTGAAGATACAGCTTTTAAAGTAGGGAGTGGATCTAGTTTGCATTTTATTCTTAATTCAATAGGAAGGCTTTTGTTTTCTGGAGTCAGCATTTCTCTAACAAGATTCAGCACACTTAAATTGCTTTTAATATTTAACAATAGGAACACTTTGCACTTAAATGGTGCTTTTCAGAGCGCTTTTCAAATATTAAATAATTTAAGAATAGTATTTTTCCACTTCTATAGGATGTCCACTCCAGAGGATCTCAAAGCAGTCCTCAGATACTAGTATATTAGGGCTCTCAGCAGTCCAGTGAGGTGAGCTTGCCACACTCCCATTAAAGGTGAGGACACTGAGACAGGGAAGAACCAAGTCCTAGAGTTGCAAAGAATACCAGATCCTTCCCACTGCGATGCCTTCACATGGGCTTTCAGCATGCCCCAGCAGCTGGCATAGCCACAGCTCTTGTAAACCCAATCACTTATTTCTGTGCCCAGGCAGGAGCTGGACTGGTGTTCAGAAGTTGAGCCCTAAATGACCTGTACCGGGTGATGCAGCAGATGGAGAACTAAAACCAGGAATGCAACTGCAGTGCTGTGATTGCCAGCATCAAACACTGACCCCACTGCAGTCATTGGCCGCGTTGCCAGTAACTTCTATAAAGATTTCACACAAGGTTCTGTGGTCTAATGCCCCAGTGCAAATTATCTCCTGAAATGTCTTGATTTCAATGTCAGCCTTGTCTGGAAAGCTAAATAATATGCAGACTGTTACAAGGTTAATTTTTTTTTCCCATGATGAAGCATGCATGTTAACCAGATAAGCAGTGTTTTGGGGGCTCTGTTGCCACCTATTCTTTTTCCAGAAGGCCCCCCTCCTCTTTTTTTAATCTCTTGATGCCAAATGTTGGCTGACTTCCCTGTGTTTGTTTCAGTGCTTACCATTGGGATCACTGGACCTGCCAGCGCCACAGGGTTAAGCAGCTCAAATTTCTCTGCTGAGCGGCTTATTATAACAATGCACACTGTAGCTGTTTAAAACACAGTCTGATGACACTTAACAGTTGCTGGACAGATATTCTTTCCTTTATTGCTACTTCTAGCCATTAGCTAGAGATGTGCAACTCAGTTAATATTAAAATTATTCCAAATTCAGATGAAACAGAACACAAATTCCATTATTTCTGAGGGTCGTTCTTGTTGCTGGTCTTGCTTTTTAAAGACCACTGTGTAGCTTTTAATCTTCTGGAGTGAACACAGAAATACTGCAGAATATTTGATTACTTCTGATCCTTGTGATCTGCTGTAACCAAAACCAAGGAGTCTTTGCAGAAGGAATATACTTGCTAGCTTTCTAGGCAGATTTTAATACAATCATATCAAGCTGATCTATCAGCTGTTTATCAGAACCAGTCTTCTTGAAATTTATGCTCAACAAAAGGCATTTAGCTTACTGTACTGGAAGACATGCCCTAGTATGACAAACGCCATCACGATGAACAATGCAGACAACTTCATGCCTGATTAACTGAGCCAAGTCCATATTCCAGCTCAAGTTCAGTATGTTCAGCAGTAATTTTGCAGACCACTTGACACAGTGAAAACTTGTATTTTTGGCTTTTGGATCAACCAGCACTACCATAGATTCATTCAGATATACTCTCTGAGGCTTCATAATAAAGTAATACTTGTAAGGCTTTATTAGAAGACTTACGTTTCATTGGAAAATCTTAAGCTTTTTTTTTTTCTTTTCTATGATCAGAGTGGAAATGAGACAGTTGGCCAAAGCTGCAAGATGAGTATATAGCAGAGCCAAAAAAAAAAAAAAATCCCTAACTGCCTAACTTCCTCCTTGGAACACATTGTTTTAAAGTATACATTTCATATTCTGTTAGCAATATATAACATTCTTGCCAATAAAATATAACATTTACCACACTAAATTAAGAATTCTCCCTTCAATTTTTTTTTTTGCTGAAATAAGTGGTAGTTTTTAAAGGTCCCATACCCAACATTAAAATACTGCCTCATCTCCTGGCGTCTGTTGCGCATGATAGCCTTGTACTCGCCAATGCGTAATTTTTTGCCATCTACAAGGCAGGTACGCTTCGGCCTTGGCTTGTATTTGTAGTCTGGGTATTTCTCCAGGTGCTGTTTGCTGAGTCGGGCCTGCTCCTCATAGTATGGCTGCTTTTCTAGGTTTGTCATAGCTTTCCAGCGAGATCCTGCCGCAAAAACAAAAACAAAAAAAATGCAAAATGAGATTCCACTCATCTACAAATACTGAAAGACAGAGAAACAAGTAGGTCACCCAGAACAAGACACCTACAGTCATATCGCTTTGGGCTGGGAATCTGTCAGAGCTTCTAGACAGGGGTCAGGTCTTGTTTGTATTTGACTGGTAAACCTCTTGGGTATGGCCAAGAGGCAGAGAGAGATGATACTGGAAGTTTTGACTCAATACTTTACTGAAACTTATCTACATTATAATGTCATCAGGTGGGAAGTAAAACCATCATCCTGATAATGAGCAATCCCTGACACAGTTTTTTAGAAAAAAAGGAAGTGTATTTTAGTGGAACAGCCGAAGACCCCTTAGATACACAGAGTCTGTTCTGCTACATCCCCCCCACGTTCCCATGGCCACGGGCCTGTTTTCACCTCCTGTTCTAGTGGAAGCACCACTCCCATGTGCTCCAATATAGTCACCGTGTTCCACTACAGCTGGATCAAGGCATACACTCTGGATATTCACATCTCTAGAGCTTAGTCTTTCACGACAAATACCATATTTTTCCAGCTTCCAGGTTTGTGAGAAGCAGAATATGAACTGATCATAAATGCTATGCTGCTGGGTACAGGAGCCTGTAAAGACCCTGAAGGAATGCCTCTAAAAGCTATAAACTATCCCATATGTCTCAGTAGGGTTTTAACTCCTAGACCTTGTGAACACTGCCAGCTCCAACTTAAAAATTTTAGTATGTGTCATGAAGGGAAGAGCACTGGGATATCGGCACACCTCTCCACAGAGACGTACTACGGCTTCATTGCTGGCTTCATTTCTGATGATCTGCCTATGTTAGCATGAATATTTGACCCAAGGAAATAATGAAGACTTTACAATTGTTTTCAAATACCTGCTGAAATTTATAAACTAATATTTCTTAAAGGACATAATATGAGAACAGAAAGTAAAATTTCTTGAACCAGTTATCCTATTTTATTTTTCCATGAACTACAGAAGTGCTTCAGGGTAAGATACATTTCAAATAACAGGAATGGTCCGAGCTGTGAAACATGTAGCCTAGAAGGAGAACTTTATTGGAAAATAGTCAATTTTCCCATTGGAAAAAAGTTTGAATAGTTTCTCAATTTAATGGGTTCATAATGTCATATGTCATACTTGACTTCCTCTTGTTCTTCATTTTTTATGGTTACTCATAGTATACTTAGCTCATGCTATTACTCAGGCTGGTATTAGCTCACTGTGCCCCTAAGACTTGCAATATAGAGAGCGCAGTTATCCCCTCCCAGGAAAGAAAACAGTTTGGTACCCTCTTGAAAGGCCCCTTCTGACTATTGACACCATTTTCCCCATTGCCCTTTGAATCTTTATTCCAAGCTGCAGTTTGGGGTTCTGGAGTGAAAGGCTAACAGGATGGTACAGTCTGACCTCACACCTAGAGGTAACTGACTATAAAGAATGATGTCTTTGTTCTGAAGAGGAGCAATGGACATCCCTTTTCTAGCAAACATTACTTTGGAGTCAAAACCATCATTTTTCATGATGTTTACAACATGTAACATGCAGAGATCCTACAGCTAGTTCTGGAATGGGAAACAGTTTAATTACGTTGTTATTAGATATAGCTTAGGCACAGCACCATATTATCACGACTAGGTGGTTTCTAGTATTTGGACTAAAATGCCTGCATGGCACTTTGTATGTCATACAGAGGCAGTGTCTGTGCAGGGGGATCTGTGGCAGGGCTCTGTGTTACACAGGACAGCAGACCTCTGCGGCCAGAATCGTGGTCAGCAGCTTTGTCTTCTGCAGAGAAATTACTCCAAGCTTTTTTCTGGCAAAGAGAGTGTCTAGAAAAAGTCATACCAACATGTAGTACCTCCTAGATCTTGGGCTAAATGACACAGTGATAAACATGTGGAGACTGCCAAAACACTTAACACCTATTAATGCTGCGTAAGATGGAAACACAGATAAGGTCTGTGTAGAACCATGTTAAGAATTCAGATTAAAGCATATGAGTTCTGCTGGAAGATGCCCAGATGTAGGTCTGCTTTCAAATTCTACCTTGTAGACACCATCACACTGGCATTTTAGCATATGAAGAAAATCATAAAAGTTAGTCTAAATCTAGAGCCCTCTAAACACAGACCTGCTGTAGTCCCAGTGGCTTAGAAAAACAGCCCCAGCCCCATTTCCTGTTGATGAATCAGTTTTTATTTATGAATACTACAGTTGAAAACCTCAGTCTTTAAACAAATCTTGACATTTCCTTTACATGCTGTGAGGGGACCTGCAAGGTAGGAATTCAGATATATTTTGAGACAGATGGACAGACAGAAAGGCAGAAATTAAAATCAATTGTTGCAAATTGCCATGAAAATGTTCTATTCCAGCACAATTCCTCCTTTGCTGTGCTAGCTCACTTGCTGCAATCTTACAGCCAGATCTTGCCAGGCAGATTCCTACCCCCTCATGTGAAAAGATCTGTAAGTAGTGGGTGAAGTTAAGGCAAACACATAAGTCTTTGCAGGATCAGGGCCATAAAAACTGAAATTTTGATGCATAATATTTGTACATACAGTTACACATACAATATTTATACATAAATGTCATTTGCTATGTTTTTCCTTCCTAAGCTGAAAACTCAATACAACAAAAATGCTGGCAGTCTCACCTCTCTTCCTAGAAAATTTTTAATAGCTGCCTTCTGCAGTGATACCTCCTCTTACTATGACTTTACCGTTTTTACAAAATATACTAAATATAATTTACCAGTATGTTTTGAAGTATCATAAATAATTAAACAAACAATGCTGTCAAAATAAATTTTGAAAAAGGGCACATTTTCTGATGATAAACCCTTGTTTTTTACATTTTATCATTTTCAGTTATCTTCTTAGTAATATACAGAATCCAACCAACTCTCTGATTGGTCTTAATCTGAAATTTTGGAAGTCTGAAGAATATATAACTCTGATCTTTGAATCTGCATCCACAGGCAAGCTAAGCTATGAATGTGCATCGTCAATCAACACACTAAAACTGGTAAAAAATACCCAGAGTTTGGACAAAATATATTTGTAATAGCTTTATCTGCCATTGTTTTATGAGTCTATAAACACATACAGACAGGCACAGGTACCTATGCACAGTGCCAAGCCCAAGTCCAAACAAGGTGTGATGGAAGAATCTTAAAAAATCTTTCTTTTTAGGGGAAGATTTACACACTTGGGTGAGCTTTCTGCTCACCATCTGTGTTAGAAAACTTTGAGTGAGTCAAGTATGCAAGGCTTTTCTCCTTGACTATGAAAAGAAGGACCCGTTCCCCTCCCTGGATGCATACTTAACGACAAGCAGGACTCTCGCATAATCCTCCCTGATCTGGTGCCTGAAGTATTTAGAAAATAAATGTGAAAATAGTAAGACTTGGCAGCACCAAACATGGCTCCTGCCCCCAAAATGAGCTAGGGCATTTAGAGCTGTGCCCGCACACTGACTGTGAGTGTGGCTGTAGAAGCCAGCTCTCTGAGTCCAGGGCAGAACAGATGCCCCCATGTCTGCCCCAGAACTTGTGCTTGGGCACACACTCACTAGCTGGGGTGAGGAGCTCTGCTTCCTGTTGACTTTATGCCAGGTTTCTCGGACAAGAATTTTCAGCTGTTTGTAATATTGCCTAACTTATAGTCCATTAGACTGACATTTTTCAATCTGAGTATCTGAATCAGGCTGATTTTACTTTCAGAAAATAACCTTCACATACCCAACACTTGTATAATGTATAGGTATGTGTATGGGTTTGTATTCACACACTTAAACACCCACAAGAGAAATTCTGAAGGTAGTATCTAACATAATCTTTTCCTAATCTCTTTATGTAGATTTCTCAGTGAAATTAATTAAAATATTTACAAAAATATCCAAACAATGCATTATTAAATTGATAGGGTCCAGCAGACACATTTTAGCACTTTTTTTAGCATTTACTAAAAAAAAATAAATCATTATCCACAAGTTTAAGTTGCAATGAACAGATGGATGACAAACGTATGCACAGATGAATTTAGTGACAAATCCATGTATCTAATTTTTATGCCCAAAACATAATACCACAGAGTCAAACATAATCCCTAGAGACTTCTAGTGCAGGGAAGGGCACCTCCTCTCATTTTACTATAAAACTGACCCTCGATCAGTGACAACTCCATCCAGGCTACTTTCCGTGACAACGAGCTCTCTGACTTCAATATGTAGAAATGCTTTTAAAAAAATGGTAAGGAAGAATTGGGGGTTTCTAATAAAGAGAACCTAATACCTGTCTGAACTGTGAGCTTCTAGTTGCTTACCCTACGCCAGTTAACAGAGAGCTCCCTGCTGACTTCAAAAGACTGGCCTTTTGCAATTGAGGGAAGACCTTTGTAATGCTTCTGTCAAGAAAGAAGATGTCAGGACATCCCCCTCCATTCCACAGGTGGAATAAAAAAATTAAATGTGATACTGGAAAGAAATAGAAATATCACCTCTTACTGCTTCAGACCTTGCTTTTCCCTGTATCTGGCAGCAAAACAGAAAAGAGTTTGGAGTCAGCTATACTGTCTGTCACCTCAACAGGATCTGTAATGAATTCGCACATTTTACTCCAACTACTGTATATCTAATCAGAAAAAGATGTCCCCATATCTCCCTGATCTAGCGCCAAATAGTAAAAGGTGATTCCTTATGTTAACAATTTCAGCAGAATGGCTTATTAAAACCAGATTTTAGGGTATTATAAAATGCTTAGAAGCCCTTTAAAATGTCAACCAGGATCCCCAGAGACTGCGTAAAATGTCAGCCCAGCTCAAGCGCCTGTTTTAAGCAGAATGAATTAGCAGTGTGCTGTCGGAGGTTGTTATCCAAAACAATCAGTTAAGAGGGAAAACATCAAGCTCTCTTTGTACTTTCTATATGAAAAGGGATATTCAGAATGATCTTGTAGATTTCTGAAGCTGATTATTTAAAAACAGGTTTAACCAGGTCTACTCTCAATTTAGAAACAGACCAAAACTATTACTGCCCTGTCCTCAGTCTAATCACATCATACACCTCTGACCAGTATAATCCCTTTTAACCAGTATAAGGTTATTTTACCGTCAACATAACCAATTTAGCCTTCTAATCCTGCTCCCATAACTAATCTAATCATCTTGTACCGCCCCTTTAATCATGGGTTAATATTGTCACATCTGCCATCCACAGCCAATACATTCTGCCTCTCTGACCAATTTTATCTTATTTCCACTTGCCCCTTGCTAACTTTTCATAATACCACTCTAATCAAGCTAAACTTCAAACCTCTGACCAGTCTAAATTCAGCATATTTACCAGCTCTGCAGCTGGTTAATGCTGCCATTACAATTGTGCTACATCTCTTGAGTTGTCTGCAAAATCAATGAGACTTGCAGCCCAGGTAAACATGTTCCCTACTTAAGCTTTTACCCACTGGCCTGAGGAACATTTAGGTCCTGTAACACAGTCTTTATCAGTAAAAGTGTGACATCTCTGATTTGGTCACTGATTTTTTTTTTTTTCTGCAGAAGGGCAGAAAATTGCCTTCTAATTTTCTATTTATTTTCTATAAAATTCTAATTCATTGGCCTCAGAGATTCTCATTATTCACCTTCTGTATCATTCAGTACGTCACAGAGGAATAACTTAGGATAGAACGTGGTCCTGGAAATTTGGGCAAGTAGTGAAAAGTTGCAAGACTAGGGCATGAAATTCAGTAGGTGGTGTTCTTGACAAATATTGCTTAGGATGTGAAGAGTAGAGGATATGGAAATTAGTTCTGATGTTTCTGTTTTGGATTGCAGGATTCTTTTCAGAATATTTAGAATAAAAGCAGCTTGTGATAGCGATCATGTACTAAATGGAAATGTAATATAACAAGAACATAATAAAAATCTTTAAAATTGTCAGTGTATAAAATAAAAGGATGTATTTTCAGATCTTTTCCCTATGGCCATTGATTTGAACAGAAAATGCTACGGCACAAATGAAATACTGTCATGTGCTACCCCATAGAATCTAGTTAGATGAAATATGTGGGCAAATAAACAACAGCAGTCGTTTTGTGCTTGTTCAACAGCCTAATGAAACGAACTGGTTTTGTCCATTCAGTTTATGCTTTTGCACCAAAACCACCACCATGATCTCAGTAATTGCAAAGACACAAGAACATTTCAGGTGTTGGTTAGTATATGCCACCGGGTAGCATGGTGGAAGCTCATACCACTGCTGTCCTTCCTGCAGCCATTAAGCAGCAAAAGAGACATTCTAGAGACAGCAATTCTGTTGTGTCAGGTGCTCAGCTCTATTCAGTCAATAAGTTCTCTGGGTTTTGCTATTGAAAGAACAGTGCTCTATCATTCTTACCTAGTATCTTGCTGATATTGGAGTTGTGCATGTCAGGGAAGGCTTGAAGGATCTTCCTCCGTTCATCTTTAGCCCACACCATGAATGCATTCATTGGGCGTTTGATATGAGGCTCATTGCTACCACGCCCTCTGGATTCCCGATAAATTCTAGACTCTGAAACTCCTGCACTTCCTAAAAGAAAAGAGAAAAACATTCCCAGCTTGTGTTTCATTATGTAGCTTGCTCTGCCATCAGTAACCTATGTCAGGTGCCACACATTCAAAGAGTCAGTGTTCACGATAGGTTAATGGTGCTGCTTCTTTTTACTTGAAGCTGTAGAAAATACCATATATTGATATTGTTTTGGTTTTAGTTATTCTATTAATTCAGTATCACATAGTATAGACTTGAAGAGTTTCAACTGTTTTTTTCAACACAAGGCATTAAACAGCTTTTCTAAAACATCTTTTACTACTTAATAACGTAAACCCAACACTTACCAATGCAGATTTTCTTTTTTACTTTCTTCCTCTATTGCTATACAGAATGCTGGTCATATGTTACCTATCTTCTACCTTTTTTTGTGATGGGAAGGGGAAAATCAGGTGTTTCTTCTTAAGCAAGTCTCTAACTAGTAAACAAACATTTACACATCTGCCTGTTTTTGTGCTTACCTCTGCGTAACAACATAAGCAACAGCAGAGAAAGAAAATAACATTATGCTTGCTTCATCAAACCAAGAAAGTTCCTACAGATGCAGAGCATGTATCATCTATGAATGATCAGGTCTGTAATTTATGGACTTACTGTGTGATCTCATTTTTTTCTTTCCCTCCTTTATTCCCTTTTACCATCAGAAATACATTCCTGGTCCAGTCTTGAGAAATGCAGTGTACAAAACAGATGGCTAAAAATCACCTCCAGACTTAAAACACCACACAATGAATCATTTTTTCCTGCCTTATTTCATAGTCACTTATTTTTTTTTCTTACTCCTCACAGGCCTCTAAAGCACTTGGATTCTCCTCCAGATCCTGTTGACATGTACACACAACCGTGGAAATAAGGATAAGCCATTTGTACTGACCGTCAGAATCTCCACTCATGTTGAAATCCATCATTGCGTGGCTAAACTTCCCGTCTTCATTCTGTTTTACTGCCAGTTGCTGAGTCAGGGTCTCCAGTGTTGTTTTGTCCTATATGGGCAAGATGATAGGATTTGGATCAGGCAAATAATTAAACATTGTAACTGCAAAGTTCATAGGTAATTTAGAAGGTTGATAGGGAAGCTGGATAACAATTAATTCACAACAGTTTACTGAACCAGGTATTTAAGAGTACATAATACTATTTTTTCTGGAAGGGATACGGTTGCAGACTCTACCAAGCCCTTTTCAAAACATGCTTATTAGCTAGCGATGAGCAAACTTCATAGTGTTGAAAAGATTGGTTTAGTTAGGCACGATAAAATTGGCTGCACATCTGAAGAATACTTCAACTCTCTATGTCCCTGGGACTGCAAAGCTGGAAGGGAAGCTTAGATGATACACACTCTCTTGCAACGTACTTATTGTTTTACTCTATTTCCAGCCTGCAAAGTGTGGAGACATGGGTGACTTTGCTCTTTTACTTTTTTAAATGGCAATATTTTAGGAAGCGGCTCATAGAGGGAAAAGACCCCCCCTCCCCCCCGCCCCGTAGTTCAAACTTGTTCAGACCTTGGGACAGGGTCAGTCTGAATTAAGCATGATAGTTGGGCAGCAGTTTGTGTTCTTGTCCAGACTGTTTTGCCCAACCCTACTAACACCCCGTCTGTCATTCATCTGGTCAGAACTATCTGTGAACCTTGGATTGCAACAGGCTAGTGCGTGCTGCCAATTAATATGTCAGGCTGCGGCGGTGTCTAAAGACATTGCCAGAACAACATTGCCAGGGCCATTAATTCCAATGTTCTCTTCAAAACACCTCATTTCCCCCTGAATTGTTTGACTTTACAAATACAAAGGTGTTCTATTTTCCAACTGTTTTTGTTTTCCCAATGAATTTTACTCATAAAGGTTCTATCTTCCTGACAATCATATGTTTAAAAATAAATCTTTCAGGAAAGCAATACTAATGTTTCAAAATGTTAGGCATTGTGCCTTTTGCAAAGCTAAGAAAAATGACATGATATGGAATGATAATAAAGTGGCTCCAGTTGAAAAAATTCTTTTGAGCTTCTTCCCGAGAGAAAGATTGTTGTTTTGTTGCTCTATTCCGCTCCTGACGACTGTAAAAAAATCAACGAACTAAAAAAAAGTTTCAGATTTCACACGGCAATCAGAGACTTTACAACCATTCTATGTAGCCTAATAATGTCACTAGGTTGTATTATAGAAGAAAACAGAACAGAGAACAATATGAATACAGAAACACTTCCTGCAATGTAATGTCTCTGCATCTGCAATTCAAAGAACAGTTCAAATTCATGTAATACATTTCACAAATATTTTCTTGAGAGAGTTAGAAAAGAGGCTAATCTGCCAGCTTCATGCACTTGCACAGTTTAGTGAATATGAGGTTAACTTTCCTTCTCCTGACATTCATTTTCATTGTGGATCCCTTTCACACTCCTGGTGCTTTGTCTATAAGCAGACACATCACCACCAAAACCGGGCAAGATGAGTTATCCTCTTGGTTTTTGCAGCAGAGTCAGCCTATCACAAGCAGAAGGCTTTCTGTAACACTTCCAGGCACAGCAGATCCAGGAAGCTTGGAGAAGCTTCGAATAAGCACCTGAACATTCAGGCATTTAGCTTTACCAAACTCTTTGATCTACCGGTTTTAACTTGGCTCTCATTTCCAAAGCAGCCTATCAGCAGACAGAAAGTCAGGAATAAGTTGACTTTGTATTTCTTCCAAATGGATCTCAGCTATATAATGCAACTCAACAGTTTTTCCTCAAAAAAGCCTATTTACTGTCAACTTCGTAATTACAAGAGTTCAATAATTTTTATGTTAGAAAATATTTTAAAATGCTGTCACCAACCTAAAATACAAAAGAACATCTCCTCTTGTTCCGTATATTACGGGGCAGTGGAGTTATTCTGTTGCAGACTTTTTTTGAATCATATATAAACCTCTTAGAGAAACAGAGCTGAGAGCGCAAAGGGCACAGGCTTAACAGCTTTTTCTTTATGCCGTAAACGCAGCTGTTGAAGTCGGAGGCAGTTACATTCAGAACCACACTCTGCCGACATGATCTGATTGAGTCTTAAGGTCAGTGAATACTCCGGCATGCTGTCTGCAAGGTACACACTGGGTACGGCTCGTTTATCAGAGTTTGACTTAACAAGCCTACAGATGCTCTGCCACTATCCATCTTGGGCAAAGTTTTGCATTTTGACGTACAGTCACATTGGATGAAGTGAGAGAGCGTAGGCATGATGGAAGAGGGGCTGTGAAGGAATGCCAGATGAGTGCTGAGCTCCCGGGCTGTGCTGCTCAGCCCCAGCACTTGGAGGTGGCCCTCCAGAGAGCCAAAACATGGGTGGGTGAGTGGGGACATCACCCTTTCAACATGGTGACAATTTACTCACTGCTACAGAAACACAGAGAATGACGATATAATTCAATCACCAATGATAAGGTAGCAGACAAAAAGAGCTTCTACACAATGTTGATCTTGAAGTAGAGGAAGTCAAACCAGCCATCCTGGTTAATGTTTAGAAATGTTTGAATTTAAAAAATACTCAGGCAAGAATAAGTCTAAGGCCTGCTCCTTCCTAAGCCTCTGCAATAGCATTAGGAGAGAAGAAAGAGATCAGTGACACCCTGGCAGGATGCAAAAGCCTGACTGTATATAAGTAGCATTCTGATTTCCTGTCCTGCACTCTTCCCATTAAACACACGGCAGCTCATTTTCCCCAATCCTGACGTACAGAAATGCTTTTAAAATTATACAATATTTGAAAGGGGCTAAGCAGCATTCTCACGTTGCTTTGCTTGAAAGTATTCAGTTGATGACCTACTGCTTTCTGTTTGATGGAAGCATCTCTCTACCTTTCCTACAGTCTTTCAGTTTGTGGAGAAATTTATTTATGGAAGCTCCAAGGAAACAAAGGAGAAAAAATCTTTTCTTCCCTGACCTCAGATAAACAGGCAGCCTGCTGACATTGCTAGTCCAGCCTCCTCTCACAGAACCCATTTAAGAACTTCAGAAAAGAGATCCACAATGTTTTCAAGTTTATACGAAAAGAGGATCTATTTATCATCATTAACTTAATTCAATAGCAAACTACACCACTCCACTGTGTTGGATTAACTGTGTAAACAGTAGCAAGCTGTGGTAGCATCCAGTGATAACAGGTGGAG
>NW_010100441.1:0-4133 GCF_000699245.1 Pterocles gutturalis | reverse complement strand
GTTCAGCAGCACACTTGACTAAAGCAGTCATGATACAGCACTAGAATTCAGGAGGCAGTGGCACATTCCTGCACACTATGCTGGACTATGTCTTAAACTTATTTTATTATTGTATCAAGCTCTACATCCAATTGTCTTGCTGGGCAGAGAAAGAAACGGGAAGGTATTTCAGCTGATGAAATCGTACGTGTTTTCAGGTTTTTAAAGGTAAAAGAAAATAACCAGAGTGATAACCCTGTTGTTTCAGATTTGCCCCACACCCCAAGAGCAATTCATCCTAAGAGCAGTGCATGAATGTCATCAACTGTAGCCTAGAACAAATACTGCTGGGAAAAACAGGCAAGACTGGTCTAGACCCAGGGAAGCTCTGCAAAGTCTTGATTGTGAGACCTGCTAAAAATCAGACTGCATAAAGCAGAGAAACAAATGGTAAGGAGCGCTCCTACTCTTGTAGGAGGAAAAACATAGGGATCTCTTGCTAAAGATTAAGTGATTCTTTTTCTTCTAAATATCTGAATTTTGGATCAGGCACCAGAAGGCTGAAAGACATCTTACAACCATCTTTTTCCTCTATTAAGAACTTCGGCAAAGGTTGTGAAAAACTATCCTAATGGTCATTTCTATTGTATTGTAGGAGAGACACTCTCTAGGGGCCGCAAGAACTCTGTTATCTGGACCATTTAAAATTGTGATGGGCAAACCAGAGAAGAACTGTAGAGAGCAATCAGTCCCATAATACTCAATTGTTCAAAGTATAACCAGACAGGTTTCACCAATAGCCACAATGTGATAAACTATTAATCAAAGAAGGTAATCTGCTGGAGAAGACTGATTTGTACCACAGCTTCTAGCAATGTTCTAATTATATTTAAAAGAACAATGAAAAACACATACGCACATGGAATTTGTCATGTAGAAAAAAATATATAAAAAATGACTAAGCACCGCAAGTCAGACTCAGTTTTGTGGTCAGCTGCAAAAGTTACTTGGCTCTCTGTCATGGATAGCTGTCATAGTTTAACAAAACATTGATCTAAAAATGACAAGAACTTGGTTGCAGTCTCTTTCACAGAAGAAACATAAAACAAGAAGAGTCAAAACATATGTAGAACAGCCTGATAATGTTTGCCAGAACTCCTCCCACTACTATACAAACCTGAAGCAAAACCTTGGAAGTTTTGAGAAATAAAGACATTCTGATATATTTGCCTACTCCCCTCCGACCTTCCTGCTTCTGTCTTTTGCTGGATGGTGGTACCAACGCTCAGGGTGCACCCGAGACCGTGCACACGCCTCCACTCCTGAAGGACTCCACAGCTCTTCCAGAATCCTGTGAATGCTGGGCATATGGCAACGGATCCCTCCTCCCCCTCTTTGAGACATCCTTTTGGCTGGGGTATTTGGCAAACACTGACAATACTCTGAACTCCGCTAGAATTGTATTTTGGCAAGAGCTGTTTTTCCGATTGCATAATTCAAGGTTAGCGGTTTTACTGAAGCAGTCCACTCTTCACTTTTCTACTCCCTTCACCCTACCCCCATTTCCCCTGATATGAATATTTTTCCTCTCAGTTTGATGCCTGCAGAGATACAGCCAGTGTAGAACACCAGAGAAGGAGTGTTTCCTGCTTTTCTTATTCCAGCTGAACTGAAAGGCCAGGTGAAAAAAATGTGTTTGTGGAGTAGCTAGAGAGAGCCAAACATGGTTACATATGGACTGCAAGGAGAAACTCGCTCATCAGTTCTTGCACCTAAGAATTACAAACACAGTGATGGACAAAGTCCCTGCTACCTTCATTCCCTTCAGTGTCAATACAGAAAAAGAAACAGATGGTGGCCTGTTATTGTCCTTTTTAGTGTCCCATTTCTCCCCTCCTTCTCCAAGTGCAGTTTGTCCAGCTATTTACCATCCTGCTCTGTGGGAAAAATTTCCACATTCAAACTCTAAAGGTGGTATATTCAAATAGACTGAGTTTTTGATAAGCCAGTTTTTATCTTAGATTGTTGAGCAAGGCCTGTGACAGCGTCTAATGTGGTCTGTGGTGCTGAGGCAGAAGTCTTCTGTCAGCAAGCCCCAGTAAATATCAACCACTCAGGCACACACCTTAGTCAACATGCACCAAATCTTAAAGCACAAGGCAGATTAGCTGCTAGACTATGATCCCTCAATGAAAGTTCACTTCGGTTTATGACAGAAAAACATCTTTAATTATCAGATGCATTGGTGGTGCCAGGTCTTACCCATTCAACATTATGATATTTTCCTTAGCTCTTCAAAAGGGTGAAGAGTCTTATCCTACATCTCACATGAGTGAAGACTTTGTAAAAGTAATCTTTCTGTGCAATCCCTCTGCCTCTTGCAATACTAAACATCAGAATAGCTTGTGTTATAAAATCTTCACCCACAGTCTTTCAAAATGTGGAAAACATGAGGTAGGCAGACATTACGGATGAGAGAGAGTTGGAAGAACTTAGAGGAACCACTGGCAGTAGTGAGAGGTGTGCCCAGAGATTTGCCCATGATGAATCATTTGCAGTCTAGGCTCTACTCCTGCACAGTAATGCCGTGGTCCTTCAAAACAGGTACGGTGTACACGGTTTATGCCCCAGTCCAAACCGTGTTACTGTCCAGATCATGTTACCCCTATAACTGCTGTAAGAGAATTTCCAGCTCTTTTCAGAGATCCGCTATTTAGATTTTAGATTTAGGGTTTTCTGTGCAACAGATCACATTGCCGAAGTGCTTTGCACTCATCAGTGAATTTAGACAGAAAGTTTCTCAAAGAAAGCAGTATTATGAACTCTGGTTACCAGATGGGAAACTGAGTCGCATATTAAGTGACTTGTCAAAGGTTCCTTAGTAAGAATGGTAGGTTTAGGAACTGGAACTAGTACTCCTGAATCTTATTTAAACATTATAACCTCAAGCTTATCTTTTCTTTGTGAGCGTGGAATAGTGACTTTTGCTGATAGCACATGTTACTAGGAGAAGCAAAATAAAATACAATAAGAGCAGTTACAGATCCGCCATTACAATGTACCTTGCTTAAGTAACGCTTGCAGGGCTGTAAAACTCATAAAAAGCACATGCATGAAATGATAAAATAGAGTGAGACTTTCAAATGTTGACTCAGTAATTGTTAAACCCCTTCTGGCTGCACAATTTTATAGTCTTCTACTGTACTAATGAAAAGGGAAGAAACAACAAAGAAGGGTTTTAGCCTTCCCATTATATAAACTCTGTGGACCACCAAAGAAGATGAAAGATTATTTATAATGTCACAGCAATTTATTATTTGGGAGATTTTTGTTGTTGTTGTTGCATCAAAGTTGAGTATGAAGAAACAATGCATTCACCACCCCCTCAGCTTTTTCAGACTTGCTTATCTGAGATCTCTCTTTTTCATGGAACAATCCACCCACAGAACCTAAAAGCAGCATTAGAAGCAAGAAAATATAAGAACATTTTTTATTTGTGTCTCTTCCTGATTTAATGCTACTTCTTCCAGAATTATTACATTCAGTCTTAATTGGGGCTATACCACTTGGTAAAGGAACCATATCTTTCGGTTTATGGTATATATTCAAATCCAGATTGGCTCAATACTGCCAGAAAACCATTGCATGTGATCTGTAACCTATATGAAGTGCTGTATGGACTCAGTAGAGAGGCGTCCCATGTTACAGGGAAAAAATCAGATGGATCAAGCAGACCCTGACACTTAACTACTCTCCTCTCAGGAACAGACACTCATGCACAGGGGAAATTTGCTGAAATTTGTATAGTAATTTTCTTTGATGTATGCTGTGAACGTAGATCTTTGGTTTCTAAGGACTCCCAAATCAGTACCTTTCAAAGCACCAAAGACAAGACAGAGTCCACTGAAATTCCACTGAAATAAAAAGAGGAAAATTCTCAATAACTTGGCAGAGGACACATCCCTAAGTTTTTTATTTTTTCAATTCTTTATTCAAGAAAGACTGACTTCCTCAGTAAAATATATTATTTGACTTGGAAACAAACTGATGGGAAGTAGCAATTCTACACAAAATGAGGACACTGAGGTCCTCCTTTTCTTGAGTTATGATCTCTGAGAGGTAGTGGTGCGGGTGCTGAGGGAGATGGCGGAAGT